>NC_142207.1:19721666-20023750 GCF_049639895.1 Pseudopodoces humilis | reverse complement strand
AAGTGAACAGTGAATTAAGTGTATTGACAAAATGAAAGATAACTGTTCGTGAAGAGCACATATCAACTCAGTGCAGTCCAGCTGTCCCTGGGAAATGAAACCAATTCTGTAATCAGTTTTATATGATTTAAAAATCCCTTTGTAAAGAAAAATCTTAATTTTTACATAAAATCACTCTATATAGATTTGGTAGAAATGAAAATTAGCCTGCTTTCAACCATGTTTACTTTATTGTCAATTTTTTTCATTGTGTAAGATTTTTTTAAAGCTTAGCAGCTGAATATCCTATGGGGATGACAGCTACAGTAATTTTCTCTTTATAAATATTCATGATTTGAAAGCTATAGCATTAATTACATTCATTTACATATCCATCTGAACACACAAGCAAACTGAAAACTTTGTGAACACTTATTTAATAATATGAAAGTGACATTTCCTTCAGAAAGAATTTGATTTTTAACATTCAGTGATGCATTCACTAAGATTAATGTCTAAATGCAATGATTGGATTTTGATGAGAACCGTGTGAAGCTTTGAAAAAAAAAGAATAATCTTAAACCAGCTGAAAGGCAGCAGGTGTGCTAAACTAGGAGAAAATGTAAGTGGAATGAAGAACTAGTTCTGCTTCTGAGGCTTTTTGGGGTATATTATTGCATTTGTCTTTTATTTACATGAATCAAAAGAAATATATGTGAATTTTATAACTTATTTTTGTGGTTATTTTGGTTTTATTCTTTGGGTGGTTTTGTGTGGTTTTTTTGTTTGTTTTTAATAGGCAATCATAGCGGGTTTACAATAATGAGGATATTCTTTGGATTTAGTGCTTCTATTGCTTGTAAAGGCAGTATATATTTTTTTTGCTTTTTTTAATGCTGCTCTGCATGTGCAGTGTGTAATTTGGTGCTACCTAGAATTTCTGTATTCTAAAATTCTTAAATTCTGTTAAGCTGTATTGTGGGGGAGGAGTATGTCTTGTGGAGGGAAGTGGTTTTAGCTGTACCTTTTTATTCTGTGGGAAAACAGTATAAAATATAATCCATGGTTTTTTACAGGTAACGATCTTATCTTGACCCCACAGGCTTTTGTCCTTGTGTTGTGTATATACCTTGTAACACTTTATGCAATGCAGGCAGGTTTTTGCACATCCAGTGTAACACCAGCCCAAAGAGAGTAGTTTGTGCTGAGTCAGGTGCTGATCTTCTGTGGCGTTTCAGTGAGCTGAGCGTACCTTGGCTCAGTAGCCTTAGAGAGGGAGCTGAGAAGTGTGTGCGTGGTAATCTTTGTGAAACTTCCTAATATGCATCAGTCTGGGGTCTGTGGACATTCCAGCTGTGCTGGCAGGAGCACATCTGCTAACAATACAAGGTACTTCTAGGAAAAACAGGTTTGTGTTTGGAAAGTGGACTTTAGTATCTGCTTTACTATGGAATTTAACAGTTAATATCTTGGCCTGTTAGGTAGCACAAAAAAGTTATACTGCATAATGTCAGTTCTTCTCTAATTGTCTTATTTATGTTTGGGCAAAAATTTGGCCCATCTTACATACTTTTTAGTGCAAGTTTGTGAACATGTCTTGTTAATCAGTCACCTTGTTTCTAATAGCCATTTCATAACATGATTATGAGTCTCTGCAGATATTTTCTGTGCAGACTGTATTATTTAGAATACTTAACACATTTATAATGGTATATGTAATTGAAAGGATTGAGGTGAGCATTGCTCTGTAAACTAGCAACAGCATGAAATAGTCTTGTAGAGAATGCTTTTAGAAATAATTGAATTTTGCTTGTTTTGAAAACATGAAATCTCATGCTTGTGATATGCACTAATGGATATGTAATCTTAAAATATGTCCTGTGCTCACAGACCCTGTCTGTGAGATATTCTGTGAATTCCTTTTGAAATATGAATTTTATTTGAGTCAAAAGGGAGTTCCATGCCTTACAAATTCAAAGGCAGCAGAATTGAAATAGCAAAGTTGTTTACAGTTTTTGTCTTCTTTTTCTTGAGCATCATTGTTTTGATTATACTGGTGTACTGGTTTGGCACAACTAGGAATATGTAAGGAATATTTTCTAAGAGGAGTATTTGGAAAATGTGCTTCATCCATTAGGCACAATAGACATTATCTAGTAATTATTTTTTCTTCTTCCTCCTGAACATAAAACTACTAATTTTTATCAGATTCTTCCTGTACCATTGTTAAAGCAGTTCACAGATGCCTATGTTTTCCCGTGCAGATTTTCAAGATTTTTTAATTTCTTTTTCCCTCACACAGCAATCTTTTGGAGAAGTAGGCAGACCTATTTGGCTCCAGATAGCTGAGTCAGCTTACAGGTTCACTTTAGGCTCGATTGCTGGAGGTGAGTAATATTTCTGTTTTCTGTTTCCAAGCTCTGGTTCATTTAACATTTTTTTGACAGACCACTTGATCTAATCTAAGGTGGATGTTTTGGTTGTACATGTGTAAAATCAAATGTTGGAACCATTTTGGTTTGCTATTACCTTTCTTTCCTTATCACTTGGGTTCCAGAATCCCTCCACAGTCCTTGAAAACTATGCCAGCAACATACTTCCTTAGTGGTAATTCAGATAGGTGTTCTTCATTCTACACACCTTGTTTTATGTAACTGTAATTCAATCTCCTTGAGACTTTTTTCCTAGACCTTCATTGTTGTTCTTCCTTACCTCCAACATACCAGAGGTCTTACCAGCTTATATATTCTTTGTGTTTAAATAAATGCTGTAGAAAATAATCACTATAATTATATATTACACCAACAGTGACATTGCAGAAATAACAGCCCAGATGCTTTCTTACAGCTGTTGGTGCTACTGCAGTATATCCCATCGACCTGGTGAAAACTCGTATGCAGAATCAGCGCAGCACAGGTTCAGTCGTAGGAGAGTTGATGTATAAAAACAGCTTTGACTGCTTTAAAAAGGTTTTGCGTTTTGAAGGCTTTTTTGGTCTTTACAGAGGTAAGTGAATTTAAATATATATGTAAAGCCAGTAATTTTCTGTTTTTAAACAGAAATTTTAATACCTCAACAGCTAGTTTCCTGTGGGAAAATCAGAATACTTGGTATCTTGTCTAACATTACTTTCATTTCTGAGCTCAGTATTTATCTTCCTTTGTGCACCCTTCATCATAAACAATTGCTGGGAAAAACTGGGCTTTTTTGTTGTTATTAGGAGTTTTGCTCCTTGCTGCTTAAGTAATTTAAAGACTTAGTTTTTGGGGCATTAGCATTGAGGATATAATTGTAATCTCACAAACTGAGGATTGCAACTTTCGGCTGGGGTCAGACATGTGGAGCAGATTACCGTCTGAGGAATAAAGATTGGTTTTACAGCACATATTTTTTGTTAAGAGACAAAAGATGGTAAAATGGAAACGTATCTGTAAACTGGATGCAAAATATTATGCCTGATACTTTTTCAGGTAGTGGGACTTGTTTTATAATATTATGTGGTGAACAGAAGTTGCATTCTGCTGTTGAATTATTTTGCTCTGTTTTACTTTAAAATATCACCAGTGAAACTCAGAAAACTGTAGTTTTGAAAAAGAATAAAACTCTAAGATACAGGTTAAGAATTCAGCTTTTTATCAGTTAGGCTGAGTTCTAATCACATTGGTAAGGTGACTTAAAGACAGGGTACATGCTTGCCAGTCCTCTAAATAGATACTTAGTTGGATTCTCTATTTTTAATTGTAATTTTCCATAACTTTATGAAGTTCACAATTTTCATTAGGATCAGCAAGGTATTTATTAGTTAGCACACGTTTTTCTTTAGCTGCAGCAAACTCACATGATGGCTACAGAATTTTGTTCTGCTTTGTGATGTGTTCTGGCAGTGAAGACACTGGACAGTGTCCCTTATGGACAGTATCTATGAAGTTTTTGAATGTGAAAGTCTGTGTGTTTTGGCTAAAGAGTGTTTTGTAGTCTTCCAGAATTTTGCTATGCAAGTAAGTAAGGGAAGGAATATGTTGGTGCAAAGTTAATGAAATAGCTGTAGTCTGTGTAAATTATGTCTTACTGGTAAGTTGTTTTCTTTTTTTGATGCTAAATCCTTCATAAAAGCAAATACTTGAGTTACATCTATGAGACTGATTCTTCAGTGCTGTTCTACAGTACTGTTTTCTTTCTCTTGCCCCTACCCTATTTTTGCACAGCAGTATATAAAATAACTTGTTATTTTGTTTCTGTTTTCTGACCTTACTCATACACTTTGAAATCAAGGATGATTCCACTGACAAGTTAAAAGCAGTGTTTTACACTTGAAAAAGATGTTCTTGTTTGAAAGAATGTCAGTTTGCTAAAATTTTTAATAGCCTGTTTAATAATTATCTTTAAGATTATTAAGGATAAGAAATTCATGCAGTTGTTTTGAATCTGTTACAGTTAATGGTCAGCATGTTTCTGAGATTTGTACTCAGAGATTTAGATGGTCTGTTGGAAGTGTGTTAAATTAAACAGCAGAAACACTTATGGAGTTGACTGTGGAGCTGTTACTGGGTTCTTACGTTCCTGAGCTATACAATACAATCCTACTTGTATTGTAATATAACAGTACATCTATCCCATAATATAATGGTACAATGTAGTTGTTTCCTGCAGTTTAAAAAATAGAACTGAACACAAACTAGGAATGTTATCATTCTAAATAAAAGCTTAAATTTTTTGGTCAAGAAAATAAAGGCACTTTTCAGTCTTGGCATACAACTTCAGAACTAATAGTTTCTTCTCAGGTCCCTCACTAGACCATGCAATGTCCCAGCTTCTCTGGCACACCAAATGTGGTGCCCAATGAGTTCAGCTACATAAAAGAAGGGAGTGGAGGCATTGTCTTGCAGTGTTTGTCTGGGGGTTTTGGTTTTTTTAAGTATAGGCATTGCAGAATTGGATTGTCTTTTCACAGTAGATTAGAAATTCAGGCTGGGAGGGCACAGTTTCTTTTTGTTACTGTCAACCTTTCTTTGTGTTTAATAACTACCTTTCCTCAGCGTAGTAAGTCTGTAAATCACACAGAAAATACTATGTTGGAAGAAAACACCACACTGAATATATTAGCTGCTGCATTTTCTATTAAGGCACCTTTGTTCTGAGCTTCCTTTTAAGGAACTAGTATAAAAAGTCTGCAGAATGAGTACTTCTGGGAATTTTGAACATTTAACATTTTTGCTATGATTCTCTGTACTTAACAAAGTGGAAAGTGGCATCAATACAGTTTTTTTGCTGTGGGGTTTTTCTGTTAGTTAACTGGCAAACACTTTTGACAAATGATGTTCCATAACCGTGGAATAACATTAGAAAGTGACCATATCTAGTAAAAACAACTTTCTTTTAAGTTTCATGATCTATACCTATGTCAAAATGACCGTAGAGAAAATGGATTTAAAAATAACAGATGCTGTTATAATGTGTTATGTTAGGAAGTTAAGACTGCCATCTGCTGATTTTTTTCTTAAACCTATTAGTTCCTAGAAAAGTGTATGTGCATTTTTCAAGTGACAGTTCATTTTGATAGCTATTTTCCAGGAGCAAGGGCCTTGCCAAAATCAGTTTCTGTCCACTAATACCTTCTTTTAGTAAGATAAAAAATGCTTATTACTAGTAGGGTTTAAAGAAGTTCATGCTACCATGTTGAACTGAACAAGAGAAAATCCTTTATACCCTTAGTTGAATCGAGTCTTTAGAAAATTCAGGTTAGTGAGTCAAGTAGAAGTGACTTGATAATTTATCACAGTCATGTATATGTCACAATTACTATCTCATTTTAAAAAGTGATTGCAAGCTTTATGGGAAAATGATGCTAAGGGGCTAAAAATGTCAAACAAACTCTTATGTAGTAGACATATCCAAAGTATATGTTTGGTCCTTAAACTTTTTTCCTTCTGTACAGCAACAGCATCAGGCTTGACTTGAGAAAGGTAGATCTGGTCACACATTTCATTTCAACAGAAATTGTAATATAAAATTATACTGGTATGAATATGCAGGTGCTCTAGCAGCATCCCATACTTAAATGCCATCCACCTCAAAGGATATTCCCTGTGCAGAAAGGCATTTCTGTACAGCACTGATAAAATACTATTTTCTCTATTAGGAAGGTAATGTTGCCTTATGATGTCTTTGTTTCTATAGGCTTGTTACCACAGCTGATAGGTGTTGCTCCAGAAAAGGCTATTAAGCTAACTGTACGTATCTTTTTTTTTTTTCCCTCCCTGGCATCCTTTTGTTTAACATGCACAGGATTTATTTCTTAAAATGTGTGAAAGATGACCACTTACAAGCATTCTAATATATATATGGCTACAAATACACTTGATATATATTAATAAGGAAGGAAAATAACTTAAAATAGTGTGTAATATATTGTATCTTTATTAGGTTAATGACTTTGTCAGAGACAAATTTACTAAGAGAGATGGTTCCATTCCATTCCCTGCAGAGGTCCTTGCTGGAGGCTGTGTAAGTATCTGTCCTGTATTCCTAGGAAAAATTGATTCTCAGTCATGTCCAGAATAGTTGGAATGACAGTTAATGGGTGTGCTTTGTCAATTTGAACAGGAGTGTTCTTTTTTCTCCCAGTCACAAGAAAAGTACTTTTTCTGTTTGGAAAGCTTAGCATACTCCTGAGTTAAGTACTTTTGGAATGATGTGCTTAAACAACTTGTTTTGGCTCAGTTTGTAACTTTCACTTTCAGCAGTGGGTTTTTTTCACAAAGTCCAAAGAAGAGGGTGTCCTATTCTCCCTTTCCATATGTTTTACTGGGTTGCCATTCATCATTAGTTTGGGAAGATACAGGTACTCCTTGAGAATGGATTACAGGCATGATTAAGTTTCCTTCTGCGGAGGGATGGAGATGTCTAGAATGGTTTGAGAAAATCTAATTCTTGCTGAAGATTTCAAGAAGGAAAAGAAATACAGAGATCTTCAACTTGCTGCATGTGAAATTTTTACTGTTGTGAAAATACGGATAAAATGAACAATATAGCCTTACCTTTCAGGTAACATGTATGAGTGAATTGTCTGTTTAAATGACTTTGTATAAAATGCAGCTATGCTACTCCAGACACTAATTACATCCCTCATCCAAATACAGTTAAAAAACAAGCCATGTTTTTGTTGAAATTGAGGGCTGTAATTCAGTGCATGTTTTAGCAGTCTATAAGTGGTTTGAATTGATATTGATGATAGATTTCTTTTGGTTTTGCACATTGGCTAATTTCATTTGTGGGATTCCCCGACAGTTGTTAACCCTATAATATGTTTAAGGCTTGAGTTGTGTTTCTTTTGTAGCAGTGAGCACTAATGACTTCCAGTTGAGTAGGCTGACAGGCTGGTATAAAACCTCCTTGGCTTACAACAAAACCTGGGGCAGAAAGGTTGTTGACCTCTGCAAACTTTTAATTCAAAGAAACAGCCCTGAAGGGAGACTGCTTATAGTTCTGCCTGATTGAATTTGGCAGCCTGGTACATGCTTGAGTCTTCACCTGTCAGTGTATAAAGTTTATTTTTTGAGAAATGTGAGAAAGGAGCTCTAATGTATAGCTAGCAAAAGACTAACCTTTTTCTAGAAAGCTCCATAGCACAGAAAGCAAATACAGGTCATCTATAATGGCAGAGAATATAATTCATTTGTGTTTGTGTTGTGCTTAAATTCATAATTCAAATCAAACTTTTAGTATGAATTTTATTATTTTACATTATTTTGTACTGAAATATCTAATACTAAATTCAATCTACATCAGAGCCTTTTTCACTTGCTAGGTACTCCTTTTTCAAAGTAAATTCACTGTCTTACTGTAGTGAACATAGAAAAACTGGGGAGAAACTGAGTTTCAGATAAGCCTTCAGTTTTTTTAAAGATGAGCAGATTTGTAGTCTGTCCAAACACAACACCTTCTAGCTGACTGTCTGAGCTGATATTTTCATCTCCTTCTTCAAGATAATATTAATCTCACTCAATCTGGGAGAATTTTAAACAAAATTATAAAAGTGCTGGTGACAGCTCAGCAACCTGAGGGATGTTTCTTTGTAGCTTCTTCTGGATCATCTGATATCTTACCAGTTGAAGATTTTTTCTGACTCTACTGCTGTTTAGTTCAATTTTAGCAATTCCACTTCTTCCTAAATAGCAGAATCTTTGTTAGCAAGCCTATAAAGTTAAAAGTCTGAAAGTGTCAGTTGGCTAAAGCAGAGGCAATTAGATGTTAGTCTTCCTTTTTTTCATCCTCAGACCTTTTCATTCTCATTTTGACAGCTCTTTTCTGTGTTGACTTGCTTGGAAATAGTGTTGGTCTTCACACTTCTGTTGTTATTGTGTTCTGGTTTTCTACAAAATATTATGGGGCGCAACCAACAATTATATCCAAGGAAGGGCCACAAGTAAGCTTAGTCCATTTCCTTGCAGGAGCACAAAAGGCTTTGTGTTTGGGTGATGTTACCTTTCATTTTTCCTTTATTCTCTTCCTTCTCTATCTGTTAGTACAAAATGATGGGTTAATGTGGGATGTTTGGGTTTTATATTTGCCAAAATTATTTTCAGCATTTGGATTTGGGTAACTCAGGTTTCTGTGGCTTTTTGTTACTGTTCAACACTTAAATATTTTGCTAATAGTATACTATAAATCTAGACTAAAATAAAAATGTACTTTTTTATCTTGTTGTAATATCAGAAGAAATAGCATTATGCCCACATGTAGTTCTCAGAGATGGACTTACTACTGTTTCTGACCCTCACTTACCTGTGTTTAGTTTTGACCTATCTCCTCATTAACAGGAATAATGCAGTTTTTGGTTATTTCTGGTATGGAACTGCTGGTGGATGAACAAGATGAGCAGGGCATATTTTCAGAAATTACAGCAGAAAGCTTTCATACTTTTAAAAGCCTTCCCTCTTGCAAGATATACAAAAGCACATTGTGCATGCCATAGTCCTCAAACAGCAATCAAAAGAATTCTTCTGAGGAAGTGGAGGCAAAGGAACCTTGGGAAAGGTTCCAGCAGACATGGCAAATTCTCTCTGGATGGTGGTGCTGTATCAAAGCTTATATATGGTGTTACAGTCTTCTAAGACCCACACATAAGATCAAGTGAAACCTCTGACATTAAGACAGTGGTGGTTCAGGAGACACTGTGTGGGCTGGTCAGTATCCTCAGCTCTGGAGTATCTGGAAGCAGTGCTGTATTGTCCAGCAAAGGGGCCACTCACAGGCATGTCCCTCCTCCAGAAGTGCTAGCACTGAGAGACTAAATCGCTTTGGCCAAAATCTTACTTCTCAGGCTCCAATCATTCTCAGCTTCTGTAAGCTTATGGAGTAAAGTCGTGTTCCCAGAAAGAAGAAACATCTTCGTTCTCACAGCAGTTAACAAAGGCTTCTGCCCAGGCAGAGCCTGTTTATATGGTCAGCTGCCTGTCGTCTTTCCTTCCTTACTGCAGGGCAGGGACCTCCCGCAGGCAGCCTGTGCCCTGTGCTCCTTTAAACCTACCTGCTGGCTGCTGGGCAATGTAAATGTCACTGGGAAGTGCAGGGTCTGCTCTGTCAGAGCCCAAATATTCCCAGCTGTTCTCAAGCTGTAGCTGTATTTGAAAACTGCAGAGCAGCTCAGTTACAGCAGTCAGGTCATACCTGTCAGTGAAAGGGCTCTTGTCCCTGACAGATGAAACTGATATCCCATCTTCCTACCTGCCTGAAGTATGCTGGCTTGTTAATCATTAACAGTACTATCCATATTTACACATGTTCAGGACAAACAATTACTCTCCCTACTGTTACTGTAATTAATTGAATTACATTTCATTGTAATTCAGTGATTAAACTGCATTCCTGCCTTTGAAGTTTTCAGCTACCATTAGCTTTGAGTTGCAGGGAGACTGAGTGAGGCTTTGGCAATGCTTTCCTCTATCCTGACAGAGGCCTGGGAAGCAGAGAGCGCATGCCTGATATGGACAGTGCTTCCCAGAGGAGCTTACACGCATGACACATGTGAGTACATCGTGAGGGGCAAGGTGCTCTAGGGATCTGCTCATCCTCAGTTGGGAAGCAATGTTGAAGTAGACATCTAATGCTTTGTAAATGATTCATGGTTACTGTTACAGTAGACAAAGATACTGTGATTTTAGTCTGTTAATTCCTATGAGTTACACAGGAAGAAATGGATTCTTGCCATCCTGTGTGTGGTGCTTAGTATTTTGAATGGATGAATTGTGTTTCATCAGAAAGATGTTTTTGCTTTATGCTGTAGGAAGAAAGATGATGTAGGGTGCCAGGCAGAAAGGGTCTTGAGAACCTTTGGAGATGTAGGCAATGCATCTGTTGATAATTAGAGTCTGGGCTGTGTGTATGTATGTTTGTGTTTGCATATACCTACACAGAGAGGTTCAAATTTACCACTGATTTTGAAATCTTCATTAAATCTAAGGTTCAGTCAAAGTATTTTTGTTATACTTGTAAGAAATAATTTTCATACATATTTATGCATGTATACATACATGCACACAAAATGAATATAGGTTTATCAGGCAAATAGGAATGTGTTGAATATTTAGTTTGGAAAAAATAATGTAAACTGCTAATGGTTTTGTTTATCAAGCACAAAAATATAGAATTATAGCTGTCAGACTACTTTTCCTTCAAAACCCTGAAGATGTGTTACTTCTTTATTATACTTTAAAAAAAATAGTTAGAAGCAGAATTAAACTTTACTACTTTACCTTGATTTCTATTGTGGACCTTTAAAATACAAACAAAAGAGACAATAAGCCCACTCTAGGTTCATGAATAATGTCAGCTTTGCCTAGAGAAAGAAATGCAAGTTCTTTTGATGTTTTTTAGCAAGACTCTATTAAGTAACATCTTATTTTAGTTGCTTCTGTGGGACATAGTTGTGGTCCAGGATGTGGTGGTTTCTAAAAGGAAGGAAGGAAGGGCTTGAAGCAGGCCTCTCCCCTTTAGACCATATGCCTCTCGGGTGGAATTGGAAAGGGCAAGAGGTCTCATGTTGCAGGGTCACTTGTGTATTTCCTTCAGCCTTTGGCATGTCATAGGGCATTTGCTGTGGGATCTCAAACTACATCTTTTCTCTCATAACCTTTGCTGTCAGATTTAGTTCCTTTATTTGCTCCTTGTAGAGTTATTTTACATGACATTAAGGTTAAGTAGAAGCTTTTATTACTGGTATTTTTGATGTGTATGAATAACCTCCATTCAGAAACAAATTTGTCAACCTTTTTTAAAGTGTCTGTTGCAATTTATGTGTGAAGCGAGGATTTGTGAGAGAGAAATCTAGATTTACTGCACCGTCTCCAGAAGCAATTCAGGGACTGCAGTGTATACCTCTGTGTGCACATACGCGTGCATGTGTATTTAACATACATAGCTGACAGCTGAAGTAAGAGACTTTGAAAAAGAATGATGCTGATTGCTAATGATTTGCACAGGAGCGTGGATATTTGTACTGCAAACCTACATGCTTCCAGTTAATTTTTGTTTGGAGATGCTTTTTGTCATTCTCCTCTGCATCCTTTTCTGCAGAGTGCTCTTCTGCTACCCAAGGCAGTGCTCTCTTCTGCATCACACGTTCTTTGTCAGATAGATAGCCACCTTTTACTTAAATAGAAAATACAGACAAACTAAAAATCCACTCTTGTATTCATTCTTTAAAAAATACACAGTGAAAAAGGGAGTTTCCTTGTGTAACATGTTCTGTATTAAAATCAATGCTTATCCTGCCTGTACTCGTGACCTAGCACATTTGTGCCACTCCACTGAATGCAGCGCTCCTCTTCGTGTGAATGAAATCACTGCTGGGCAGAAAAGTTTGCCAAGCTCCAAGTTAAACAGTGTAAGTCAAGACCTCGATAGAAGGACGCAGTGCTGTTAGGGAGTATTTAGCTGGGTATCTAGATAGTTACACTCTTTTTGAGAAAGCTGCCTGTTGAGAAGTCTGTCAGCACCATAAATACTCAGTGTTCATAGTGTTGATGTAATTAAAGAGCTTTTCAATGGGTTTTCTACTGATAATATAAGCATAGGGTTTTCCTTGTATTTTATTTTGCTTAATAACCTGACTACCAAATCATCTTCTAATACTGTTGGAATACATAATTCTGTATTAACTATACAGAATTTGTAACACTGTATTTCTAATTAGTGTTGCTACTAAGTTATTAAAATGTGTTGTGTTCAGAGTCTTTTGCTTTCTGTATCAGAAGAGGGATATGGCTGATTTTAACAGAAAGGTAGGCAACTGTGCACCTAGGAGAGGAAAATGTTAATTGCAGGAAGATTGAATTCAGGGTAGAAAATAGAAATGTTTACAAATTGCCCTATTTGTATTTCTATGGTAGTTGTTAGGCAAATAGGAAAAGTTATTTTGGCTGCTCTGCAGGGTGTGCTAATTTTTTAACATTAAAAATAACAAATGGAATTTCACATATGCATGTAAACAAATAATACATATTTAATAGGCCGGTAGCTGGTAATTGTCTAGAAGGAGTGACTTTCTAGTTAAGTGTTGCAATTTAAAGTTACCTGCATTTTTTTGTATGGTCCATTGTATTATGTAGCCAGAACATGCTGCTTAACATTTTATCTACCAAAATTATTTTTTAAAATTATACAGGGAAATGCTAAACATTTGAAATTGGTTTTATGCTTAATGCAATACAAACCAAAAAAAAGGTTAACAGAATTTGCCAGATGCAAATTTCATAAATTTTATTTAGATTGAATAACTTCTTCGATTGAGAACTTTGCCTAGCAAGACAGCCATTTCATCTTGCATGCGTAGGTGTGTATGAGCTAGAAAAGGTGAGAAGAAAGGAGAGTCTAAAGAATGCCTTTGGACATATGAGTGGTGTCAGCTGAGTAAACACAGTGCAGTAGGTCCAAGGAACAGAGAAGATGGGAATCACTTTGGCTGGTCTGTGAGTTCTTGTGATCTTCCTGATGGTTGCAACAAACACACACAAAAACATAGGCTTTGATTTGCTTTTGGAGAAGTGAAGAAGTGAGGGAATAAAATGAAGATTAACTGTATAGACTGATGATTTGAGTGGGAAGTGTTAAAGATAGTAATTACTACAATGGAGATAATTAATCAAAAGCAGCAGTTGATCTCCTGCTGTTTGGGTCAAGGTGCTTCAGTAAAGCTGTTGCAATGATGATTTTAAATGTCAATATTGAGTGAAGTAATAAACAGAGCTTGCAATAAAAGGCTGTCGGTGCTCCAAAAAGGCTCAGAGAAGTATGGGATGCTTGGTCAGTGAAGGTGTTGATGCTTCTTGTCACCAGCCCATAGACACTGCTGAAGTGCTGGGTCATTCTCAGTAAGAGCTGACAAGGGTTGCAATGCTCTTTTGTCTCTAGACTAGAATAATCCAGATTGCCAACTTCTAAAGAGTGCATCAGGGCTAGCTAATCTCAAATTTATTCTGCCTGCTGCTGGAGAAAGGAAGGTTGTGCTATATGCATGAAGGATTACTGTTCATTAGTTAGACAGATCAGTTAGCAGAGACCACCATGCAGGCTGTCCAGGAGGTGCTGTATCAGACTATTGGTTTTACTTCACAACACCCCTGTATGCACATCCCCCTCCTAACCCCACAGCATCACAAAAGGAGCTTATTGGTTGGGCAATTTAGAAGTGGTAAAAAGTTTTGACTGCAGATGTTCTGCATCTGTTTACTTCACTAAAATTTGATGGGTTGGAGGAATCAATCAGAATTAAGAGGCACTTTTATATTGTGCAAGAAATGCTTTTTAAAGTTGGCTGTATTCAAGTGGTTATATGCCACAATTTTTAAGGAAGTGGGTTTAATTTTTAAATGAAAAAAGGTGGGTTAGGAAGAGGGGAGGATAACAAGCTTAGTAAAATGTAGCTGGATTGTGATGAACCACAAACTTCTTCAGAAGTGAATGGTAGTACCTACAGCAAACCAGGGAGAAATCTAAACACGTCATTTTATACTGGTTTAAAAACTGAAACCAAACTGTCAGGTTGAATCTCTCTCAAACCTGGGACACAGTTCTTTGAAAGCTTTTGGCTAAAGTGCAGAATCAGAAGCAGCTTTACAACACTACTGCTAGGAAGTTTGCAAGACAGTCCTTCAACACTGCCAACAAAGTATTTCCTGCAAGTAAAATCTGTCATGCCCAGCTCAAAGATATGACTCTTGTTTCTATCTAGTATCATATTTTGAAATGTTAGTCTTCCTATCTAAATTTCATATTTTGTTTCCACTTAGGACTATTACAGGCTGCTAAACAAAACTCCAAACATCTTTTCTAATAATTTAAAATTACACTGTTAAATGCAAATTTACCTTTTAAACAGCATCACTTCTAAATGCAAATAGCATGTCTACACATTGGTGATGGATTATTATTGAATAAACATAAGGTCTTCTTTATGTGTATTTGATGCTCTAGTAGCACCAAGTGTAATGATTATTTTAGTTTAGTATTTCCTGTAATATCTGATAGACTTTTAAACACAGCCATTACTTCTAGAAAGTGATGTCGAGGAGAAAAGCAGAGACAAACTGAATTAATTCACCTCAGGGGGCTATAAAATTATAAATGTAAAAATCTATTTTTACATACTCATGATTTCTGATCCGGGGCTTTTGACTTCCAGACAGGTGCTTTGTTAAATCTCTCTAATATATTTTTACATGAGAGTATCAGCCAATGCAGTGAGAAGTGAAGGCACTCATCACTTTGCAAAAGTCAATATGTCACCACATGTTTTAGTAACGCAATTTACTTTCTTTTTCCTTGGGTTTGCAGGCAGGAGGTTCCCAGGTCATCTTCACTAATCCTCTGGAGATTGTAAAGATTCGGTTGCAGGTAGCAGGAGAAATTACTACAGGACCCAGAGTCAGTGCCCTTTCTGTTATAAAAGATTTAGGCTTCCTTGGTCTTTATAAGGTATGTACTTCTGCATTGAGTGCCTTCATCATTTTATGCTAAACTTCTATATTGTTGAAACAAAAACTGTTAAAGACAAAGAGATCTTTTGAATTTAAAACCGATCTGTTCCTGCAGGGCAGCCCCACAGTGGAAAACTGAAGAAAACTCACTTCTATATTAATGGCAGTGGGATACAAAAAAATACTCCCCCATTCTATCCTTTGGGCTTTTATGCCAAACTACAGGGAGTCCTGTATTGCAGACCTGCTGGCTTCTGGCACTGCTCATTTCATTTGGTGGGGTTTTGTGAAAAGTTTCTTTAGCTTTCCCTGTGCGTTTTTCTTTTATTTATTTTGAATCTCTGTATATCTATTGTTATCTTTGCAGCAGGATATTCTCTTTGTCTTAATAAATTGATGGTAGCAAAACAGTAGTGAAGTTTAGAAGGATTCAGATTTTTAAGAAGTTAAGTGGTGGGATTTGTCAGTAAATTCCACTGAAAAAAAGCCTGTTCTGTATGGTACTTCAGCAGAATGCCAGTCAACAGATTCCTTCCCTGCAGGTATACTTACTGCCATCATTACAGATCAGGTGTAATGGAGCAGAAGCTATTAGTTTCCTTAAACAAGGAAGAGTGTTTCTTCCTGTATCTTCTGCCAGTGCAAGGGGTAATACGTAAATTTAGCTGTTATATTAGCTGTGCACTTACAAAACATTGCTTTATGTGATTTGCCCATAGACCTGCAATAATACTATAAAAATGTGCACATTTGCTTTTAGAGCTGAAGCTTTTGTTTTGAATTTGTTTTGTTTTGAATTTGGACTGTTGTGTTTCCTGATTAAACTGCACCCAATTTACAGCATTTTTTCTCTTCTTTTTCTCTTTTAGCTAGTCTTCCAGTGCAGCTTCTTTCTTTTTTGCATCATCTGTCAAACAGATGATGATCAGTGTGAGGTCTTACAGCGCTCACTGGTATTTTAATAGTGCCTTTGTGTCTGGTGGAAGAAAGGCTGGCAGGGACTTATCTTGCTGCTCCCCTCGTTGTCAGAAAGACATAAGGGCTGATCTTTGTCACTCCTTTCATTGCCTTTGGACACATAGTGTGTAAAAAGTATTTATCCTAAGTACTGATGTCAGGATTGATGTCATGTATAACTTAGCAAAATTATACATGAACCTCGAATCTTCCTCATTCCAGACACTTAGTTTAGATATGCTTTATTCTTATTTTCAAGTTCCCTGTATCGTCTAAGACATTTATTTTCTGTGTTATTTATGTGGTAGATCGAATGAGTTTGTACTTTCAGGGCTCAGGCTGCTTGCTGGATATCAATTTTAGTCTTATTTACAGAATTTATTTGCATTCTGTCTCTTTGCTCTGTGTCAGGGGGCCAAAGCGTGTTTCCTCAGAGACATTCCCTTTTCTGCAATCTACTTTCCGGTTTATGCTCATAGTAAACTGATGTTTGCTGATGAAAGTGGCCATGTGGGAGGGCTTAATCTCCTTGCAGCTGGAGCCATTGCAGGTAATTTTGCAGAATGTTTCCTAAAAGTAATTTTTTTTCTTTTAGTGTGTAATATTTAATATTCATTCAGTAGTCCCATATAAAGGAAGGGTACTGTACCATTGTATCTGATTTAATCTAAATTTGATCACTGTTATCCTTAGTGGGAGGCAATGTAATTTTGATGAGAGCTAATTACATTTGCATAATGTGGATAAACAGCGTAATGCAGCTCAGCAACTTGTAGTCAAATTTGATCTGTCTGTCTCAATGGGGTTTTAGTTGTTACTGAGCTCTCAGAGTTGAAGGCTAATTTGAATCTTTGATGAACATAAAAATGAGAGATCATAAGAGCTAAGAAGAAAATGACTTACCCAGGTTTGGATTCTGGAATAATTGAAAAGAAACTTTGTTCAAATGTAATTGCTGAAAAATAGGGCATTAGTTTATAAAGAAGCTGAAGTACCATACTCTGAAATTTTAAGGTATTTTACAGCATCTCATACAAGTTTAGTATAAAGACAGTATGTGGCTGTCATAAAAAGTTGTTTTCACTAAAGGCAAGGGGTATAAAAATATTAGATGTAGGAACTGTAGTGGTGAATATTTAAACATGCAGATAGAGATGGCCAGATTCTGCACTGTCAGGGATGAGCTCAGCAGATGAAAACCAGGTATCTGCACGGAGCTTCGCAACTGTGAATGATTCAGTGTCAGAATCTGTAGTTCAGAAACACCACTGGGCTGAGAAAGACCCTTTGCTACTTGTTACAATTGTAAGGAATCACTATATAGATATATATACATCAATTGTGAGTGTCTGTGAGTATCAGTTTCCCATACTGGACTTGACACCTAGCTTGGCTGCACCTTCTCTGTGCCAGTTGGTGTGTTCCTCATGCCAGAGGGAAGGGAGACCACCTAGGAAACATCTAACAGATTTGTAGCCCTGTTCATTCTTTAGTATTGGAGAGCTTCCAGAAATGGAAAATTATTTAGCTTATTATACTCATACAATACCCATATATATTGTTAACTTGCATCTCCTATAAGACTTTTTAGACTGCAAACTTCAAACTTTGTTGTTTCATTAGTGTTTCTGTGTTGCTCATACTAAGGGATGAACCCTATTAAAAATGTATGTCAATCTCATAGGCCTACTTTTATAGCATGTACAGGAATCTGTCTCTGAATTGCAAATTTCACATTCTCAGTTGCTCACTCAGTCCCGGTTACAGAGCAGCAGGCAAGAAGACAGTCTTGAAGGGATCTGCCTGTAAGGAAAGTCTGCATATGATTGCTGTCGGTGTATGCTTGCAGGATTAACTGCAGTGCTTCTGTTTTCCTTTAAAACCTCTTGAATTGGTCAGTGACTCTTTAGAGTTTATCATCACCTATGCAGTCAGTGACTTGTTAACATTTTAATTCAATATTAACCAACTGTAAAAGTTTAACAGAAGTCAAAATTAATTTCATGGTTTTAAATCAGAAGATGGTTCCTCTTTTTAGGGGGATGAAGTTTTTATAGTATTCAGAAGTATTCAGAAATATCTCAGATAACACAGTTACATACTGTGGAGTACATTTCTGAAAACTTTCTCCTTTCCTTTGACTAGAAAGCCGAGAGTGGTGCCTTGGAAGTGAAGATTTGTTCTTCCATCACTGTTGGCTAATATCACGCTGTTGGTACTAAGCAGACTTGTAAAACACCTTCATTGTCCTCAGTCTTTTTATGGCTTGCCTACTGAAGTAAGCAGCATCTATTCTCCTACAGAACAGTCCAAACAGCTGTTTAGACACATTTCTGTAAAATAGGGGTTTTAAGCAGTAGTTTTTCTCATCAACACCTTTAACAGATGGATGCATAGGATTCAATTGCCAAATCAATCATCTATGTAATCTGCAAAATATGTTGTAGAGTATTAACATATACAGTAAATTTACACAACTAATTTTTATGTATTACATGTATAGCCAATTCTGTCTCGATTCAAACTACTACTACAGCTAGACCACTAGAAGATTCTGAGAGTGGATTTTGATAATTTATTTCCTTTACTACCAGTTTCAGCCTTTAAATTTAGAAGACAAATTATTATCTCATGCACGACAGTTTTATAAGCATTAAGAGTAAGAACCTGTATTTTTTTGTAACGTGTAGCTCTTGTAAAAAATATGTAAGTTTGCACTTGTATTTTTCAGTTGTAAGTGTTTTATCTTTTACAAGATCCTCTGTGCAAATTAAATGTGGTTTTCTTCTAAAAGGTGTGCCTGCTGCTTCTTTGGTAACCCCTGCTGATGTCATCAAGACAAGACTGCAAGTGGCAGCTCGCGCTGGTCAGACAACATACAGTGGAGTTATTGACTGCTTCAGAAAGATTCTAAAGGAAGAAGGCCCTTCAGCTTTGTGGAAGGGAGCTGGAGGTGAGAAAAAAAATTAAGGCTGACCCCAAATCCGCAAATTAGCACTTGCTTTGGTAAGGACTGAAATCAGATTACAAGGTCTGATGGTGAAAAACCTAGCACCTTGTTAAAAATGTTTAGCTTCTCTCCTGAGGAATTGTTTTATTTAACACTATGATTTTTAATATTTAACAGCTCGTGTGTTCAGATCTTCACCCCAGTTTGGTGTTACTTTGGTCACTTACGAACTTCTGCAGAGATGGTTATATGTTGATTTTGGAGGCCTGTAAGTCAAGTATTTGCTATTTAGCTTGAACAAAACAACTGCTAAATTTAAAGAAAAACCCCAAACTTTTTCATGCATGGGAGCCATTAAAACTTACTGACTTTGAGCACCTGTACTTAGATTGTAGGATGCAAAAAAATTCCCCCATGCTTATATAATTGAGGGAAAACTTGCATGCCACTTCTAAACAGGTGAGGAGATGAAGAGCCATTTCGTATTTATTTCAGTACACTAATTTGTATTTCCATGGCAGCAATTTTGTCCATTTTCCTCAATACACTGGAATCAAAAAGAATTTTAAAAAATTATTAGTAAAAATGTAACTTCAGTTTTGGGTTTTATTTAAAATTAAGTAGTGGTCTGATCTCATTCACTTCACCATAGGATTCAATTAATTAAGGCCAGCTTTAACAGTCTTCCATATTCAGACAAAAGACTTAAGTATTTAAGCCTGAATAAGTCTATTTAAAGCCCTTTCTTATGAAATCTAGTATCAAAGTGACCTTTTCCCTTTGTTCAAACAGGAAACCCACTGGATCAGAATCTACCCCAAAAACACGAATTTCAGATCTTCCTCCTGTTAATCCTGCACATATAGGAGGATACAGACTTGCTACAGCTACGTTTGCTGGTATAGAAAATAAATTTGGTTTATATCTTCCAAAGTTTCGAGCTCCTGCCACCACCTCAGCTCAAGCACACAGCAGCAGCTGAGTCCTGAAAAGATGTTTCAAATGAACAAAGTGATGAAGTGGAAAGAGTTCACAAGAGTACTGCTGTATTTTTTTCCAGTCAGCTGCATGTGTTCTAGCTGAACTGAGCTTGCAAATCTAATTGCTCCTTTCAAATAATCATATATACCTGCATTTATTTATTTACACACAAGGAACTGATTGAAGCTGTGGTTCTCTGCCTTGTTTTAACCAGTGGCATGAAGCTATAGCCTAGACATTGCCTTGCACAGCTTGCATTTAGTGTTACTGTACATATTGTACAACTTTGTACAGAGACATCAGGGCATCTATACACGTACATTTATATAATGGGTATTGCAGTTCATTGCAGAATAGTTTGAAATGTACAGATGTTTTGAAAGTGTTTTGTTAACAATCGTGACAATAAAATGTTTAAAAACGCTTGCGTCCGTTTGCTTCTTTGAATTTAAAGGAAGTTGTCCAGTATGATTGTTTTGCCCTCCACAGAGGAAATGTGAAGATCAGATGCAGCCATTTAATGAATGGACAGGACAGGACAGGACAGAGCCTCTGCAGGAATGCCCTTTGCTGCTAGTTACAGCGAAGGAATTGAAATGCAATGTGCTGGCTCGTGTTAGAGAACACAGTAATTAGATGAGCACATGCAATATTTTATTTTGCAGCACTATTTTGTGACAAAGAATTCTCTCAAAATAGATGGCAATACTAAATGTGTAATAGATATTACTTCTATGATAGCATATTCAAAACACAGTGAGAAATTTGCCAGTTACTAACACACTCAAGAATTTTTACAGGGTTTCTTAGACAGAGTGCCTTTTTTTCCAAATAGAAAACTTGTTATAAAAAAATGAAAGCATTCTCTTTATTTCTAGATTGTTTTACCATGAGATTAGATTATTCTGCATGGGGGAAAAAACCTACTTTTGTATTATTTTTATATGGAAAACTGATTGTTTATATTTACAGGTGAGTGGAAGTAAAAGGAGAAGAGAAAGTGAAAGCTTGAACTATTTATGGCTTAGTGTCTGCCAAAAGTTTCCCCGGTGTAATATTTAAATACAAAAATGTCAGGGGAAATATGGGAGTTTAGATTTCTGCTGTCATGGAGGAAAATTAGTCACACTGTTATTGCAGCCACAGATGAGATGGGTGGTTTCCAGCCTTGCTTACTGAAGTTTTACATGTTTCTTATAGGGTTAAACATCCTGGAATAGAGCATATCCAAGTGGTATAAACCAATGTCAGGTTCTGTTTTCTTCCTTAGGTGACAGCAGGCCCATCAGAGATTAAGTCATTTTATGAAGAAATGGCTTCTTAAAAACTGAACACTAAACAGTCCAGCCCTTCTCCAGCTCTAACCTCTAAGGAAGACAAAAATTATTTTGGTGCTGAATAATATTTAGTAAGCCAGAGGTTACAATACACTGATCTTGGAGGTTTGATTACTAGTCTACAACATGAATATAGATAAGCACATTAGAAGGCTTCCTTCTTTATTTGTTGTATTGTGTTTAAGGAATTTCTTGTTCTGTACTGTTTCTGGATAGAGACTGGCTTCTGGGAACTCTCCTGTATCTATGAAATTTGTCTTGCACTTTTCTAAATAGTGATAAAAATGGCATTTGGTCTTAATCACAGCTTGCTGACTGCCTTAGGATCAAGGCCTTAGGAGACTTGACAATGCACACAGCATTTGTATTTCTTGCAGCTCCAAAACTGGATTGTTTGGCTCCCAAAATCCTCACTAACAGCATCTAGCATCACTTTTGGTTTCAAGATTGCAGGTATGGCTTTTACAACATTTTTAATTTGTAGTCAACTATTCTGTGAGGGAGGACCAGAAGACTACAAGCAGGAATTAAGTAGCATTAAATTTAATAGATGAAAATTATTAGAAGGTTGAAACTACACAAAACTAATGCCTATGACCTGCATGTGTGTGAAAGAAAGCCTTATCTACTGGATTTCTGAAAATAAAAGTGTGAGGGAAATGTATTACTAATGAAAAGTAATGTCAATAAAAAAACCCACAAGAACAACCAACCAAAAACCTGAACACCCCCTCCCTCCAAAACCATCAAACCAAGAGACCTTGTGCTTATTAAGAATTCTTTTGCTTCAAGGTACAAACCATCTCATGATGTGCCTGTTCTTACTCTGTTCACATGCTGCTGTTGTAGGGTTGAGCAGAACACACAGGATAAATGCCTGCAAACTGAGCAGCATGGCTGCATTCAAAAGGCAGGGACACACACTTCCACCAATGGAAGCCTAAACACATTTCACTTCCAGACCTGCCAATAAAGAAAACTTTCTGAGACAGAACTGCTGTGTCTCTACAAGCTGCTCATAATAACAGAACTAAGGCAAGGAGAAAGAGGAAAAAAACCCTCAAAACTAAACAGAAAAGTTTAACAAGAAAGAAACAATGACATTACTGGACATGAAAGTAATTAAGGAATATAAACCTATTTCCTATTTTTAAGCATACAAAACTAGCTCTTCTGGCAAAACAATGAGCTTGTAACAGATTAAGAACAAATATAGAGTCCGAAGTTAAATACTACAAAACTGATTTAGTGTCTAATGACGAAAACTCACAGTATTTATTTAAAAAAAACCCAAAAACCAAAAGAAACAGCCCCTCTGCAACCCATCTTGATAGAAAACTTTATAATATGCTAAGAAAGAAAAAAGTAACCTTTAACACAGAAAGTCTGACCGTTCTGTTTCAAGCCATTAAGAAATTTTGTTTCAATAAAAATGTTAATAATAATAAACATCTTTGTACAGAAAATTAACAGCAAGTCTGTAGTTAACAGAATAAGAATCATCATGCTATAGAAATTAACTTAAAGTCTAGTTCCTTATCCTTTGGAAAAGAAAAATTTGATAACAGGAGCCTTTTTGCTATTGGCCAATTGCCATGGCAGTAAGGGGTGGTTGGGGGTAGAGAACAAGCCTGTGATGTGTGCAGCAAAACAAAAGGATCAGCTCCCCGAAACTTTAAACTACACAGATTAGTGGTCAGGGCAGCTGACAAGTGCTTGTATAGTATTTATTTATGAATCAGTCTCACCTTTTAATGCATCAGTTCAAACAAAAGGAAATTGGTATTAAATATGTATTCATTAATTCAGGTCTGATTATCACATAGGTTTGTAACTACAGACAAATTTTTATTCACGTATATTACCCACTACCAGAGTCTGAGGCTTATCTATATATAAATAATGAAACTCAGAACATATGCATGCATATGATGGGTAATTTGAAGAATTCAAATTAAAGAATGCTTCAGAGATTTTCTACCTAATGAAGGTTAGTCTGTAATACAGAAAAAGTTTTAGGAGCAGAACTTTTACTTTTCAGAAAGATACTGTTTCAGATTGGACTTTACAGAAACCAAGTAGCAAATTTATACCAGATTAGTGTTTCAGCAAAAGAAGATCCTTGCAAAGTCAATGTTAACTGTATTAAAAGTTCCACAAATCCAGAATGTGCTTGTACTTCATATAAAACATAACATGGCAAGATCTGATTTTTATTAATCTTAATACATTTCAAAGTCCACTGTTGAATCCATATATTCCTCCCCTAAGCTGTGATTAGAACTGACACACTAGGATTTGCATCCAATCATTGCCAAGTGTAGCCCTGCGGCCTGTTTGGAAGGCTCTACGCCGGGATGCGGGTTGCAGCCTCCTCCTCTGCGTCAGCTCTGTTGGCGTTGATTTCTGCCAGCGTTCGGCCAAACCGGGTCCACTCGTCCCCGCGAGGAACAGCGATTTGCTGTGACACAGAGAGTGTTACTGAAACCTCCTGATAAACAGAGCTGAGCTCACTTTCAAGGGCAGAGCACTTAATGTTCAGAAGAAGTTCCAGAAGATAAGCTTGTAGTTATTTACTGTAAGCATCAAAAGCTCTAACTAATGAAAGAAGCAGAATTTGAGACTCCCGCATTGAAGTACAAAATGATATTATTTCAGGCTTGTGCTATGTATCTCCACTTGAGAGACTGCCTTCAAAGGGAATACTAATGCTATATCCTCATCCCATCAATTAGTCATGTACTATCGCAGTACACATACTTGCAATAGCAACAGCTTCCTTCTAAGAACAAAATCAAGGCTGCTCCACGGCAGAATTTATTGTTCAGTACTTCTCAAGCTAGGATCAGAATTCACATGTGCCACAGTTACACAGAAGATAAAATTTCTATGAAAAAACTATCGATTCTTATTTCACCAGCCTTACAGTAAAGCTTTTTCTTTTTGACTGGATGGCAGCACGCTAAAAATTTATGCTAGAACACCATAAATAAAACACTACTAGGAAATATGAATTAAAAAATACAAATTAAACCTAATTATTATTCCTCTAATGACAAGAGAAAAAAGTGAAAGGCAAACTGCTAAATAAAGAAACCCTAGTGTTTTGCAATATACATTGCACCATATAGGACATACATACCTCTCCCACGTCATATATAACTATTTGTCCCTCTGAATCACCTACAGCAATCTCTCTCCCAGAATGTGTCCATCTCACACGGTTCAGAGCAGGATTGCCCTCCACGGTGATGCTTGCAGTGGGCACCTGTACCAATTTGAAACACACTGCTAAAAATGCATCAGGTTTCCATAAACTAGAGATGACAGAACACACCTAGGCCATCTGTGCTGCATCAAAAGTGCCCAACACTTCAACCACTGCATGGTACACAGATCAAAGTCTGTTCACAATACAAAGACCTCAGTGGCCTTAAGCTATCCCCAGTGACATGACCAAAACAACACATCTGTCCCTTGGCCAAACATCTGCTATCGAAAGGCACATCTGCACTCTTCTTGTGGGACAGGAGGCACAGACACGCTTTCAGGCAGTGACGAGGCACCCTGGGATCTGAGGAAGATTATGACAGGGCAGGGATGAAATCAGCTGTTTTGGCAGGTCAAGCCCTGTCCAAAAGGCCAGAATAGGTAATTCCAATTTAAAGACACAGGCTGGCATATGGTCCTACAACTTTCTTCTATATGTACTTTTCAGATGGTGAAATTTAAATACTAAGTATCTGTCAGGCTTCTCCTCTGATCTACCTCCAGCAAATCTTGGAAAAGTTTTCTGCTATAATGAAGTTTATAACTCACACCAGAAAACCAAACATTCAGTTCACTAAGTTAGAAACAAATGGCACTTTCACTGCAGTGTTACTGTGGCAATAGGAACAGTGGTGGTGTGTGGTAACAGCTTTGTTCACACTGTTAAGCTGTAGGCTGACAAGGCCTCAGGGTGGGAGGTCTATAATCACTTTCACAACATGGATCAGCGTTACACCAACAGATGTTTTGGTCTCTCTTGTTATAGGTAAAACAATTCAATCACTTCTGTTATTCATTCATGGGAGTCATTTGTAACCCTGTAATCAAAGAATGCTATCTACTACACAGAAACTACTGGAACGACAGCATATTTTAAAACAAAAAAAAAACAAAAAAACAAGCTATGGTAAAAAAAAATGCAAAACTGTGGTAAATACCCAAATTTTTCTGTTTTGTATAAACAATTTTCCAGCTGCATTTGACCATTAACCTGACTTCTCACCTCAGTATCATTGTTGAGGTTCCACAGGTCAAGCCTGCCCATCCCATCCACACAGGCAAACAAGGCAGGGTGAGTTGGAGACCACATCACATCATAAACATAATCCGAATTATCTTCAAAGGAGTAGAGAGGTTTGTTATTCTGAAAAGAAGCAAAGACAACAATGTAATAACCAAACCCTACATTTCAAAATTATAAAATGAACAGGTAAAGCAAAATACAGAACTTCAACAGTATGACCAGCAATGAGTAAAACGTGATTTGCATTTTGACTTGTTTTAAAAAAATGCCACTGCAAAAATCAGTCAAAATCTAATGCTTTTTATTATTAAAGATATGCTTTCCAAAGCATGCACTCAATAAGCTGCTATTATAAAACAATCAATAGCAAGCCAATTGTAAATTGTAAATTTAATGCTTTAATAATCTTGTAAATCTAGCCAATGATAATTCAGTGACTATTACTCAGATTTTAAATCTGCTTCCTCTGCTTTTCATTTCTCAGGGCATCAGTCTAATAGTGAAAGAAGTAATTCTGGCAATGGAAATGACATATATATCAATTGTGAGCCTCATCAAGTTTAATTGATATTAGTTTTGGTGCCATCCCTTAGTCCTCCACAAAATTGTAGCAAAACATTTGCCTTATGAATACATGAGGTAATTGACTTTATAACATGATTTACATTTGATTACATTGTAATCATTGTTGATAACAAAGGGCAAAAGGTTGAAAAGAATGGATCAGAAATATACAAATTATGTACAAGCTGAAAGCAAAGTTTTATGCTGTTAATCTTAGTTCTGCTCATCAGCTGTCTCCTCTTTGCAGGACTGCAGCTAAGAACCCCACAACTTCACACAATTTGACTTCAGGTTTGTGAACTTCCTTAAGTAGCTTACATTACAGCACCACCTTGTGTCAAGGGCTATGAAGAAAACCACTGAACTATCTAAGTTACCTTCGTTGTCCAAAGCTTTACTGTCCAGTCAAAAGAAGAGGTGACAAAAAGATGTGAGAAGTCTACAGGTCCAACTGCTGCATGGCAGTTGATACCAGTGATTGGTCCCTGGTGTCCTTCAAACATCTCACTGATTCCAGCTTTGCTGTTTCAGAATATACAACCAAGGTTAATTGATTTGGCAACCAAACATCTGCAGACAGAGATAGCACTGAAATGCAATTTAAATACAGCCACAAGATTTTGCTGCCTTATATGGATGTTACCCCACTGCAAAAGGCTTCACTACAGCAGGATCACAGAAGACCAGGCTTGAAAACAGACCTTAAGTTCAACATGTATTTTCTACTAACTGTAAGTGCCAAAATAACCTAGGGACAGGAGACTCATCCAGGTATCAGTCCACACATTTAACTACATTGTGCTCTAAGCAATAACTACAACTTCAATTCATACAAACAACAAAATTCAGTCTCAGGAATAAGCCTAAAACTCCCATTAAATTAAGAGAAGTTGCATATACTTCAAGGGCACGAGGTTCAGACATAAACCAGTAACAATATATCCCTAATAGACTCCTCTCAGGGGTGATGAAAAAGAAGGGAAACAGATGGGAAGGATGTTACACAAAAGTGATACAATTTTGGGTACTTTGGAACCAAAAAAGCTGTGCAGCAAGGTGATGTGTATTTGAGATGAAACCTGGACACTCAATTATATTTAAGAAAGCAATTGATAAGATACAGTCAGACAATTTCAAAATAGATTGAACAGCAGGAGAACAGCTAGCCAATTTAAGATTTGTGCGTGATGTTACTGTACAATTATCTACAAAACTGATACGAAGTTTGGAATGTTCTGCTACAATTCAAATGAATAAAACCACAGTGACCTGTGCTGCCCTCGACACAAACAACTCATAATACCAATTCAGAATTCCAACCATTTTGGTTTTTAATGAAGCTCTTACTCAGGAAAAAACGCACTGAAATTCAGAGAGATACTCTGAACTTCTTCAGTGCAAAGGAGAAAGTATGAACTTCAAAAATTTTGAGTGTAAAGCATTCAGGAACTCATCCTTTCACTATTTTTATTTCCTTTGAAGAATTAAAGTTTGTATTCACCTGCCATGACGGCATGCAGTGTACACTGAGCCTTCTTCACTGCCAACAACAAAGTTGTTGACATCTCCAATAGGGAAAGACATGCAGGTAACAGCCACAGCCTTGGACTGTTTGTGAACCAGCTCCATGCTATCCTGTAGTGAAAATACCAGCAACTTACTTTATAAAAATAATTATTTACATCTACAAAAATCTTTCAGATTTTACAACAGAAGGGATTTCTTTTTATTTTACTTGGTTAGGTTGGGCAGTAATAAGGAAGTTTTCTTACTACATTTGTGTTCACCACTAACACAAGTACACCAAAACTATACAAAAGAAACAACAGAAAATATTTGATTCCACAGCTGGGGAAATATTTTATCAAATATCAAGATACCTTAATTCTATGTGTTGGGAAAATGTTGATTAATGTTTATTAGATCAACTGAACTTTTAATAGAATATTAATCTAGAATAGATACTATATATATATATGTATATATATATATGTATATATCTCAAAAGTTATCTTACCTGTGGTTGGGAAAGCATATCCAGACTCCAAGAGCATATTTTCCCATCAGTTGAGATACTAATCAAATTATGAGCATTCTGGGTCCCAACAACATTTACACAGTACACTGGGTGCTAAAAAACAAAGTATTATCAGAAAATAATTTAGACGTAATAGCCAGTTCTGATATAATTAATTTACAGTAAAATATACAACTTCACCATTTAACAAAGCACAAAAGATTGATCCCAATCAAAAGTACAAATTATATTCCCCTACAAAACTGATACTTGTTTTTTCTGACACTCTGGTTTTTACGAATAGCCTGGTTCCTAAGTGTCAAAATATGGACATAAACATTTAAGCACTGCCAATATCAAGTGCACTGGACAGAATTTACTAGACATTAAACACATTTCAACAGGGCACAGTCCTTGAAGATATTTCACCTCCTACCGTGTGAGCAGCAGCTGAAAGTGGCGTTCTCTGCACTGGGGTTCTCTTATTGCTGCGATTATCCCACAGCACTATCTGGCCCGAGTATGTGCCACCAACCACCAGATTGGGATGAAATTTTGCAAATGTAGCTGACATCACTGCCGACTGAAAGGAAGAAAAACATCACCAAACACTGAATTATCATTCAGTGACACTATGTCTAAAACTAAAGGAAATGAGGCCAAATATCAGAAAAACTTCTTTGCCTAAATTTATTCAGCACATTATTTCATTGCCCAGTTATTTAAGGATTCACCCACCCTTTTTAACCCCTCAATAGTCTTTTTGCTTCAATTTATAAAATGAAATTGTGCTCCTCTTTCACACTCATACATCTATTCCTCCTAGCATAGTTTATTAGCAAAGGAAAGCCCAATAAAACACAAAATTTTAATAATGTTTTGCCACATTCTGTAGTCATTACTTCTTAGAGAATGTAGAAATACATTTTGATATAACAGAGTTACTTTTGCAATCTGGTCTTTGACAGTAATGTGACAACATGAGGTTAAATTTTGATTCAACTGTGTAATTTTCCAAAATGATGGGAAAAATGTGGATATCATGGGCTTGGCATAATGGAAGAGATTTGCATGTTTTTATCTTTCAGAAAACTACTGGAAAAGCTCTATCTGCCTTTTTTTTTGATGCATGTCTCTAGCTTTCATCCTCGTTCCATTTCCTCAGGCTGTCTTCATTTTATTCAGTAAACTAAGCTGTAGTATACAATCTCACTGAAGCCCCTTACATACAAACCTTTGTGGTTCAACCAGTACACAAGAAAGTTTTCCTGTTTTTTAAATAAAAAAAAGGAAAAGAAGCTCTCAAACAAGACTGAATTCTGAATGATGTCAGAAATTCTGAAACAGAATAGTATTTCTCAGCTGAAGTCTCTAGCTATCAACATCTGTTGGCAAATAAATGTTGTTAAAGCAAATTCCAGCCCGATTAAATTATTATATTGACAAAGATAAGGAAAGTGCATACAAATTCATCAACATAAAATTCCTCACAAGAGAGAATCATACCTGGCAGTGAAAGACATACTCTGGAGTAGTTTTCTTGTACTTCATATTCCATACAAGGGCCACCCCATCAGGCTCATGAGGCGCATCCTCATTGTTGTTGTAAGAGGCTACAAGTAATTCTGGATACTGCATGGTAAGCGAAAGAGACTCAAATAAGCAAGATGACTGGCTAATGGTCCAGATAATCCTGGAATCTTTGTTTTCTTTTGCCAAAATAGGGTTAAAAAAACACCTTGCATTATAAAGGCATGAAAAATAGTTAGTTAAAACTGCAATTGTTGCTAATTTAGCTCCTAAACCAGCATTAACATACACATTTAGTCTTGCTCTCTCATCATAACTTTCTTTTAACTCTAAAACCCATTACTTTTAAGTGAGCTTTCTTTTTAGTGAAGCTATCTCCACAAAGCAGTTCATAAACCAAAACCAACTTTCTTCACAATACAAACTTTTTGCTACCTTTCATAAAATATTAAGAGCTCTGTTTACTTTTTTCAAACCATGGAGCACATAAGAAACACATTTAGAAATACAGCCTGTATCAACTGTACTTTTATGGGAATCAAATGCACAGAACTACAACAATTTACAAAGTCAACTCTTTACTTGAAACATTATTTTTTACCTGAGATGACCAGTCCAGACAACTGACAACACGATGCTTTGACCAACGTTCATCAAAAAACTGCCTATTTAAGGACAGTTTTGCTCCCGCTTGAATCTCTCTATAAAGACAATTAGGAGACATTAATCTTAGATCACTTTTTCAATTAAAAGTATTGGAAATTCACAGAAAAGTATTTAACATTCACATTACCCTTCTTTGTCCTCTAAGTCTCTTCCACTGTAGTCAAAGAAAATGTTGATTTGCTCAGAAAGGGCTCTTTCAACAATCCTTGTGGAGTGGTCAAAAAAACTTAAAAATTCTTCCGAATGCAAAATTTGTTGCTTTTCCTCCTCTGTGAGCTCATGAGGGGCAGCTGAAATAAATTTATACAGACATGTTCTAGACTGCATGCTTTCACCAATCAAGAAAGAAAAACAGTATTTATCATGATTTTTAATAGTTTTTGCATTTTATGGTTTTCTGGCTAATTAGTATTTAACAATGAAATTGATTTTAAATTAATGGAACAAAAAGTTAAAAAATGTATTGATGGCTTTCTTTACAGCACACTCAGAATGTCTTGAGGTGAACAGTACCTTCTTCCTCCTCCTCTTTTTTTAATGTTTTTTCTTCCTCAGGTTCAACTGATGGTTTTGGTGCAACCACATCATCTTCCTCTTCCTCATCTAAGGAGAAACATGGTGAGACAGTCAGTGTTTCTAAAGGGGGACAGTAACATTCTATATGAATCTCAAATAAGCTGATGTAAAATGGTATCATGTAGCTTAAAATGGTTGCATTTGTAAAATGTAGTGCCAAGGATAACATTATCACAAACCAAAATATCATTGGAACACTGTCTCCACCTGGGTATCAGTTGCACTGAGTTATGTAACTGCATAAACAGAAATAAGACACACAGGAAATTGTAAAGAATCCAAAGTGGAAATCTGTCTTACAGGCATTTATGATTCCACACAGAACCATGCGGTGGATTCATGTTCTGTGTAACACACTGACACATTAATGCTGTGGAATAAAGAAAAATCAGATGTCTAAAATAGTCTACAGAGCAGCTGCTTACTTATGATCTGAAAGCATCAGTCTAATGGGTCTGCACATGGCATGAAGATGGCTTACATTAGCTTTCAGGTTGCTATTCTGAGAGGCAAATTTTGCTAAAGATAATAGCGGAGAGATTACATTTTTTCTGTCATTCTAGATGCAAGTCTCATTATCTGTATCATGTTTGGCAATGAGAACTTTACAGGAAAATGTGTTTTCCCTAATTGCAATGAATAACATAAAATGTTAATGTTCAGGAATACTGACAAGGCTTACAGCACTTTCTGCATTCCCGCATTTTATTCTTTGAATACTGTAAACCAGAAAATACCTTTAAATTACTTAGAATTGTGGGATATGCTGGCTTTTCTTCATCCACTTTCTAGAATAAGCTTTTGAAAAGACTTGTTTTTATAGGTTAAACAGCTACGTCATCTGCTTATAAGGGAATGGCAGCCGGAGACTGCTGCATGCCTCATCACAAGTAATGAGACAGTATTCGACAGGGACTAGGCTTGTTTGTTGCAGCCATCTCCCCGACCCATGTTCAAAGTTATCTAATACAAAAAGTAAAAAAAAATAAAAAAAATCCACATGCATGCACACAAAAAGAGTAAAAAAAAAGGAGTGGTCAAGGGATGGGAACCAGCTGCCAAGCCACGGTCCCAGCAGCCAGGCCAGCTGACTAGATAGCAACAACCAGATGGTACTGCAAGGATTGTCTCTCTGCTATGAGGTGGCAATGGGATGGCACAACATTTTTCTGCCTGACTGCTTCCAATCATGTCTTTCCCCAATGGCAAGCCTGTGCAATTACCAGCACTCCAGGAGGTCTACAGACAAGCCTTTACCCTGCAAACAAAATACAGCTTGTAGGCCATACCAGCTGCCAAACCACACACATAGTGATAGGTTTAAAGAGGTCTGAAAATCTTTCTAACTCCATAGTATAGGCAATAAAAATATAACTGTACCTGCAGGAAAGAAAGCTTTAAATGACACTGTATAATGCACACAATAATACAAACTCCAACTTAATCAAAATGATAATGACGTATGCCAATCCTACATTACTTGAAATTGAGCGATTTTTATGTTCTGACAAGTTTACAGAACTAGGATAAATGGCATGAATGATTTCAATATATGCTCATACTTTTGAACCAAATGGTGAAGGTTAAAATCTTTCCTTTCAAGGGCCTCAATCAGCCACAAAGGAAAACAGTAATCACTGTCTTTTCAGCCAGCCCAACTGCATTTGTCAGCCCTTTCTCCGTCAATGCAGCCAGAGCAATCAACCTGCCAAACATTCAGAATGGAAAAACAATCTGAAAATACAGGGTATAATGCACCTGCCAGTGAAAATGGCCATTTCAAGAAAAGCTAGTGATCTCAGTGACCCTGCTGAGGAGGCGGTGGTGCAAAGGGGAAAGAACCCGTAAAAGAATTCTTAGTGATCTCCACTCTCTTGCACATTGACACTTCCTTACAAAGCATGCCAATTACAGCTTTTGTGCTACTTAAAAAAAATGAAAGCTTTTTTGGGCAAAATAATCACGCAAAGAAACAGAAAGACACTGCTCCTTTCTCGATGGATTCGCATGCACAGTGGACTCGTAACCTGAAAACTGGATAACTTGTGGCCATTTTAAAGAAGGGAATTCTTAATGTCAAATAGCTACAGGTGTGAACAATGATTAATTAAAAAATGTAATATGAGTTAACACACATGACTTTGAGAACAACACATACAGGATCACATATTCAAATTACGGCCACTTGGATAAAATTCCCCCTTTTTCGCCCTGCCAATCAATCTTGCAGAATTAAATGATGCCTTCAAATTTAGAAATTTGGTTTTGGGTCACTCTGGATACATTAGTCTAGCTTTGAACGTCCCAAATTAGGAATTTCAGTCCAACCCCCCATCAGTCATACTACACTGATTCTAAGTACCATTTTCAGTGACAGGAGTCAAATTCTTGTCAAACGTGGATGGTCAACCCCTTAGTGCTATATGACCTTCTAATCTACATATTTTATTCAAAAGATCATGTAAGTTGATTGCTCTTGCCTTTTAATGTTTGAAACATAAATGGCATATATTATACAGAGCTCTAAATTCCTTCATAGTAGTTTTACTGCATACAGCCAGCTGATATTACTGTATTTAAATGCAGGATACAGCACTTATTTTAATATTCTCAAAGTATCAGACTTGAAATTGAACATGTCATCTCACTGATTTATCTGCAACTGTATAAATCTAAAACCTTCTCTCTACAGAAGAGTCACATGCAAACTTTCTTATTAAGGGATCTGCAGGGAAAAAAAAGCCAAAATAAAAAAATATCCCCAAATATACAAGTTTTTTACCTAATTATCTAAAACTAGAATGCTTTCTATTCCAAACCCAGGAATCTTTCTCACAGTTCACAAAAAAGGCACCATTAAGCGGCTGGACTGAAAAACGAGGTAAGTAATGTTTGTTTTAATTACTTTTCCTGTCTCACCTTCATCTTGAATTTATTTAATAGCAGACCAGATGCCAGAATTTGCAAAGAATTAGCATAACAATAACAGAGCACCCAGCAAACACGGAAGCACTGGACATACTATTTCTGAAAAAGTCCCAGTCTAGTAAGTCAAGAACCCATAATACCGTCATGCACTGCATTTATCTCAAGTCAGCTACCTAAATTTGAAACCTTAAGGGCAGTCCCTAACTGCATCCCCCCTTACTCATTATTGACTGTACCTACTGGCATTTTAAGCAACTTCAATTGTCAGTGTACCAAATATGATTTCAGATTAAAAAAAAAAGCTGCAAAGACTTGGAAAAGTCCCAGGGCCATGAAGACAGGAAATGGAACCATATGTCACATCAACATATCAATGAATATTCATCATAATATGCTAAGGGATTAACTCCATGTTGTTTCTGACAGGCAATCAGGGGATCTAAGGTTACAAACTGAGCAGTAAAGTAGCTGCTATTTCCATGCAAACTTTAATAGCAACAAATGTCTTGCCAATGAATGCTAAAAACAGATTTAATGAACCACTGAATTTTTACTTTGAGTTAACATAAAAATTGTGATATATTTTGGCAAGACAGAAGGAAAAACAGTGCTGTAAATTAGGCTGCACCTAGCAATAACACTGTAGAGTGTAGTTCCAGTTGTCTGAGCAATCTGTTGCTGCAGAGAAGGTTAATCAAAGTTAAATCATCTGTGAAATGGGTGGCTTTTGTTAAGCCAAATGTCTTCACATCAAGTTCCCTATCTGTATTTCTGTACATTTAAGGCATGTACAATCACAGAACGTTCTGAGTTGGAAGGGACCCACAAAGATCATACATGATCCTTGTTATTTCTTAAAAAATATTAAAATGAATATATAAATCCTGCATTCACTGTACCAGCATCCAAGAAGCAAATCCTATGCATCCTATTTTTATTACTCTGCTTAATATTTTAATTCTGTGTCCTGGAGATGTTAGCAGACAATTATTCCTCAAAGAGTGAAATAAATGCAATAACACTGTCTGCAGTCAGCTGCAACTGCACATGCACAGTATTGTACAGGAGCACTAAGTAACAAGTACCCAGTTAGTCCTGGAAAGCCTTAATTGTGATAGCTGAGCAAAATCACATTCCCCTATACACACATCTTTCTTTGGATTAACTGATTCCTAGGAGACATTCTGATTTTATTGTTTTATAATATTTAAGAATCAATCTTCCTAAGGCAGTTTCTCAAATACTTTGAAGTCATAATAAACCAACATATTAGTACTGCAATGAAATAATGGAAGTTGTGAAAACTGTTAGAACACTAAATGCCTTCATCTCCTAAGGAAGCTGCCACATTTCAAAATTAATTTAACTGTTACAGGACTCCAAAACAGGCATTTCAAAATGCCAAGTCTTATTTGAGGACATGAAGTCTCTCCTATTTAATTCACTTGGTGTTATGTGTTGCCACAAATATTTCCATAACAACTAGAAATGGTTTTTATCTAAAACTAGTTTACTTCCTATCTGTCCACCAGGCAGACTGCTTCAAATGTTTCTTAATTCAGCTTACGATGGAACTACATAACCACTGTAGCACACCGAACTGGAACAAAAAGAACTATTTAGTGATTTGCTGTGGGTTTGTTAATTTTATTTCATGTGCTGTCCCTCCCCACCAAACCAAGTGTTAACACAATTTAATAAAACTGCTATTTTCCTTATTCAAGAGCACAGCTCCAACAGCATTTTAAAATCTCAAAATATATTATGAAGGGCCCAGTTTACTTCACTTTATAGGAAGCTGTGAATGCTGAGCCAACCCAGCTCAGATGCAACTTGCTGCTGGATAAGGGAGCTACTGCAGGTGTAAGTTCAGTTGTAAGCTCCCCTTTCAAGTGTACTTCGCTAGGTTATTTTTGTTTACAGATAAGCACAACTCAGACTGTGAGAAGAAATAAGAATCAATAAGATACATTTTACAGAATTTAGATTTATCTAATTGCATCCTTTAAATTCAGCATATTGCTTTTGTCAATTGTTTTCAAGAGTTTTAAATTCTTTTACCAAGAAAAATCTCTTACCTAGTGACTCTGGTTTTTGTATGCAGCATGATTTATTCTTTTTTTTTAAACCTACATCCTATTTCAGTTATCATTGTAAAATGGGAACTTAGAGCTTTGTTATTAATGTATTCAGGTGGTCTTGAGATAACCCTTAAAAAGATCTTCACTGAAATGCTGAAAAGACACCTGTGAATTTTGTGAAGCACATGAAATAAATATATTGAAAAAAATTATGACAGTCCTCAAGAAATCAGTATTTGTAAGATGGAATGGATCAGGAGACAATACATGCATTGAGACTGCTTTCTGGTAAATGCAGAAATAGAGATGACCACTGTTCCACTCCACTACAGCAAGCCTCAACTACAGCCTATCTACTGTGAAACTCAGATCATACAATCCCAAGCAATTTCCACTGTCAGCAGGCAGCAGAAGTAGAACTCTTCAAGTACATAAACTGTGACCTAAGTCTTCAGATTCCATGAACCTGACAGAGGGGAGGAAAAAAGACCTGAGGGATTAGAGAAAGGAAATGTTGAGGGCATGGAAGAAATGAAAGCAGGAAAACCACAAACACCTACCTGTGCAGGTATACAGATAAAATGAAGAATAGAAAAGAAACACAGTTAGAGAAAAATCATATCCTCTGGCTCACTGAGCAATTCAGTTTGAAAGATACATCCTTGCATAAATACACAAAAGTTTGTATACCAAAGAGCAGGAAAATGCAAAATTATGAATGTAGAAGTAGGACCTAAAATTGCTAACATAGACACATACTCAAAGTCAGTGATATTAAACAACCAAGAGACTTTGTTGTAGAAATACACACAATCTAGTTCAGGACTAATACTTTCATTTTCAGATAAATTCAGGTGTTTCATCATTGAAAAGGAAATCTGCTAGCCAACCACATTTTTGTTGTAAAAAGTTATTTTTTGAAAAGCAAACAATTTGTGACTGAAAGAAAGCCTGTGTTCAATTGCTGAAAACAGAAACTGCATAAGTTATAAGTAAATTAGTTCCTTCTTTTAAAACTCAAAGTAAAAGCTTCAGGTATAAAAATTTAAATTCTTATGAAGTAGGGGGGTTAATTGCTGGTGGTCATCATTATTACATTAAAAGAAACCAAAAATAACTTAATAGTAATAAATTAACCATTCACCTTCCTTGGGCTGAGTCATAACAGGTGTCTGTGTCTCCTTTGTGTAGGTAACAATTTCTCGAGGAGGAAAGTCAACTTGTGTAATTTTGGCCATTCCAAGTTTAACAGGTCCACGTCTAAATAAAATTAATTAAAAAAAATAATAAAATAAATTATTATTTCACATTTTGCCTAGAATACCCAAGTCATTATGTCACAGCACTGCCTAGTCAAACTTAAATCCAGTGGAAACTTTGAAGTCACATGATTACAACCACTCTTTTATCATTATTATTTAAAATCAGCAAACATTTATAGATCTGTGACAAAAAGGACGATGTACACATATAAATATCTGGACATTATGATATAATTTTGGATTTTTGCTCTTTGTGCTTGACCAGAATACTGCCACCTATATGATACATCTGTATTATTAAAGGTACAGATCTACTCACAAGTCATGCTCGTACAGCAACAGTTCCAGGATTATAAAGCTTGAAAACCAATTTAGTTATGCTGATGGAAAAAGCATTTCCTAGTCTTTTACTTTGCTGCTCTTTTCAGTCCACCTCTAAGGTACTCTCTGGAATGCAGAGCTGTCAGGCTGTCCTGGAACTCACACTGACAAATGATTTATCCATAATACATTGTTTCAGAGCACAATACTGAAAACCTCTGAGCTTTCTGACTTTATTAAAGGTAGCTATAGCTAACATCATACAACACCTCCACAACATTAATTCAGCCACTGTAGCCTTCTGTAAAACCTAATTGCAGTATGTACTGTAATAATACTGCAATGATCCAACTATTTACCTAGCTCAGATTTAGTTTCTTATTATCCACTTCTCTCCCAAGATAAAAGCAGAAGAGTAACTCCTTTTGAAAGATTTTGGTGGGCAGAATCATAATTTTTAGCATGCAATACAGGTTTTAGTTAGTGTTTATAATGAGCTACAGATTTTATAAACATATTTCTAAGAAAATATGGGAGTTGCTCTGTATTTACAGTCATGCTATAACCTTTTTATTTTAAATAAGTAACTCCTTAAAGTTTATATTTTCTCAAAGAAAGACTCAAAGAAAACAAAACTTATTTGTGTTTATTAGAAATAAGCATCTAATGTATATTAAATGATATAAAAATTTCTCATTGCAAGCAAACTGTGCTAGGGACAGCGAATTTCTATTACTTACAAAACAGTTTCTTAACAACAACAACTACAAGTCTTAAAGGAAAAAACGCTCATACTTATTATCCATAAGTACATGAAAGAGGGAATATAAGAAATCTATGCAATACCCCAGATCGGAATCAGAGTGGAGCTGAAGAACTGATGGATCAGTATCCCAATGCAGCGTCCTGGTACCCCAGGTTGAACAATCATGCAGCATTAGCAAAAAAGGTCAGAGATTAGTGAAGCAAATATACACTATGAAATTCTAGAGTTACAGCAAGCTTATAGTTATTTCATTGTTCACAAGAAACAAGGCAATGCAACATCAGTTAAGGGAAATTCTGCAAACATTCAGTGCAATAATACATGCAGTAAATACAAAAGTTAAGAAGCAAGTAGAATTCAGAGCTATTAGCAAAGAATTATTTTAAAGGTTGAAAATTAAAGGTCTGCAAACAAACATTGCCTTAATGAAAGGCAAACAAAAGTATTTTAACTACTTATAAGAACCACTAAAAACTTGAAATTCCTTTTAAAACATGTTCAGATTTGTTCAAGTTATATGAAGACAGATTTGTTAACATAACATAAACTTGCCCAGAGCAGTAAATATGTGGAGGAAACTGTCATATTGGTAAAGGAAGTGAGCCAACACATAAGCCTTTTGGTAGTGGGGCAAAAAACCATTTCCACTGGGATAGAGAACTGCTAGAGTTTCCAAGATGTGACATTGCAGTAATTATGGGTTAAGCACTGCCTTGGGCTTGTAAGTGTCATCTGAGTTAGAGCCAACTCCATCTAAGACACTTAAAATCTCTTATAAATTGTGGGCTTTATATTAATAACATGTTTCAAAGTCATGTAGAATAACAAACAGAATGGATCCATTTCAAGTTGTACTAGAAGAAATAGCAAGGGGGAAATCAATATTCCCTCTACCTTCATTTTTCGCCTTCATCTCTTCTTCAGAAATTTTCATGCAGTCTACTGGCTATCAGGCTTAGGCAGAATTTTAGGAACACACTTGTAAGAAATTAGCGGATTACCCTGCATGTTTTTTCTTGACATTCTCATAAGTTATCTGCATTTTTTAAAATAATGTTTCTGAATAAAAAAATAAAGACTATGCAGTATTTTACTATGCTAACTCAATAAAAGACAATTTTACATTTTCATCCCATACATGGTAACTTTTCTATTAATCAGGTGCAGAATTCCTAACGTTCATCTGAAAAATATATACAAAATGCCATAAAAGTTCATAAATATGGGTGTGGAAAGTATGCATTAGGACTATTAATCATAATTTAATTAGGAATTACAAATCCACTGTCTTCATATATAGCCAATCAATTGCATCCACAGCAATAGCTTAATACTCAAATCTCAAAAAAAAATTAGTATCTTTTGTGCATCAGAGAACACATCATTTTAGTCTAAAGTTAATTTCTTTGAGCATAATTATTCACTAGATCTCTGCTATCTTTCTTGACCAGAAAGATTTAAGAGTTTAATTTGGTCCCTGAGACTTGAAGCTGGGTATTGCTTATGTGTTGCTCAATCATAAGCAAAACCAAACCACCACTGCAATCTACATGTTGGAAAGAAAAGCTTTCTTAGCTTCAGATAGAGATGCTGCATCACCACAATACCTGTCAAATATTTTCTCAGCTTTTTCAATTGTGTTTGAGAGGAACTTGGGGAAAAGGCCATAAACATAAAATGCTCCAACTTCTGCACCTGTTTAACATCTAGCCCTTAATGACGTAGCTTTCCTGCTTTCAAAGCACTATTTTCACTTTCAAAAGTTGCTTCAGTTGGACCAGAGACAGTCTATCTTTTCAAACAGCTGAAGCTAACAAGTAGTAAAGGAGATACAGTTAAATATTTTTCAGAGATACTCTATTAAAATAAAGGTAAGATTCTAAGATAAAATTCACCTATTATATATGTACCAAAATGATGCAAAATACTGTTTCTTTTGTTTTCCAGTTTGTTTTGCCTTCAGTTAAATGAATTTATCTACAAGATTCAGTGAACAAATTTCCCACTCTTCCACATATGTCTAGATTTCTCTGTATTCAGGTACTTTCCTAACACTTCCTATATCTCTTAGAATATTTTCTGTTTTTAAACTAATTCTATGAAACATCCACTGGCCTAAATGTAAACTAGCTGTTTTCTTTTCTAGTGTAGGACTTGCACTCTTGACTGAGGAAAAAAAGAGAAAGAAACAAAACTCTTTACTAATGAAAATAAAGACAGATGGAAGTAACAGCAGGAGCACAGTCTGAACACTGCTCTACTACTTGCTAGAAGAGTTCCTGACAAGATTCAGCATCACAGAGGCTGCTTTATAAAACATCTCATATTGGTAGGAGTGAAATGCCACATGTAACACCAAGGGATATCATATAGTCCAACTTTCTTGCTCAAAATGTATGAACTTGTACTAATAAGCCAGGATAAAGACACCCATTTCCTGGGGCAAGGGAAGAATCCACTGGTGGGAGTGGGGGGACTCCAGCAGGGTCTCCATAATGCCTTCAATTTAGCTGTATATTCATACCTTCATGCCTTAAAGATCACAATCCTGAGACACACATAGTTTTAAAGTTCGAAAATGCATTAAGCTTTTGAGACTCAGGATATGGGTTTTTTCAAGGCTTCATAAGAAAATGCATGCACACAACATTGCATTACTAAGTTTGAGAATACACAGTCAGCGTGCAGTGCACTGATGAGGTGGAAATAAATTTAGTACACAACATGGTATTCCATTACAGGTATGTGGCCTATACATACTGTTTCATGCTGAATTTAAATCAGCATTTAAATCATCAGGTGTGAATGGAAAGAAAATATTTTCTTTTCAAAAGTCATCATCAAATACTTTTTCTTTTTTGTTCTAGCGAACATAAATACATATATAAATATATAAAAAGGCAATTTAATAAGAAATAAACAACAATTTAAAACAATTAAAATTTGCTTCTACTCAATTAAGGTACAATTATATTGGTTAATAACACAACAGGCAAACAAAATCTTAACTGAGCACTGTTAAAAAAAAGTCTGGGTTTACATCTGCTGTCTGATGTATTCTCTGTTTTAACTTAATGATTTCTACTTAGAAATAGGCACCACATAACCTTTGTTCAGGTCATTAGTATCTTGAATATTTTCAGATTAAGATGCATATAGTTATGCATGCATAATCCACATGCACACAAGATGTTACTGCAGTCTCTTTAAAGATGTTTCAAAGCGGTCTAATCTTTGACTCCTTTTCCAAAACAACTACTCATACAACAAGAGTAACTGATAACTGGTGCAGTTACTGTGCTTTAACCAATCTTCACCCACAGTGTATACTTACTAAATTTAAAGTACACAAACTTCTCTTGATGAGAGTATCTTACCAATATTAATAGGCAGCTACTGCTCTTATTTGCAGACTGCATGGAAAACAGTAGAAATACCCTTTGAAAGTAGTGTTTTCCTGCCTTATCACCCATATATCACCACTTGAAATTTAACAGAAATATTTATCTGACTCTTCTTTAGAGCAGCATGTCTCAAATCATCATGCTCAAAGAAATGGTTAAACACCTGTGACAAGCACTTGCACTGAAGAAAGACCAGAAAAACTGTGACTGTACTAAGATAGAGTTAAGCTTTGACAAAATAAGAGATTGCAAATGCTGTAGTTGTACTACACAGATGAATTAAAATAATGAGAAATATGGTTCTTAGTAAGGGGAAAAAAAATCAGAAGTAATGCGAAGTTTGTAGACTGTATCTTTTATTAGATCAACTAGGTATGGGAAAAAGCAAACAGCAATCCATACCCATCCTCCTCTAGAAAAAGTGGGGAAGAGCGTAGAAGTTAAACCCTTTGAATTTGTTGTTGTCCCAAGACAATCATTTTACTTCAAACTTGCAAGTTTAAACAACTCCACATCAATGCTGGCAACTTCAAATGAGTAAGAATAGTCACATTTCAAATTTTAAAGTAAAATATTTCCGTAAAACAGTCACTTTTGACAGATTCAATAGTGTAACCTCAAATTATTATTATCAAGTAGTTAACCTTGACTTCTTCTCAAGCTTAATTATTCAGAATACAAGTAATGAGCAAAGGAACAGGACCAGGAAAGTGACATACCTAGATCCAACAGCACCATCCCCGGAGTCCTGGCTCCCAGCCTCGCTTGGCGTACTCACAGATTTGGAAGACGGAGAGGTAGGAGGAGGGACTAAATAGTGAAACAGACAGGTATCCGCTGTTACTACTCGCAGAGGTTGCACAGCTTAGGATGTTTTCAAATTAATTAAAAATGAAGTATTAAAAAAAAAATGATGGCAAACAAAAAATACATGGATGAAAATGAACAGTAGAAAGAGAGGGGAAAAGACAATGTTAACAATTCATGCTGGACTTTCATGCAGTTGTTTGGCATTTATGCATCTGGAGCATACAAAAGACATGGAGGGGAAGACATTTAAGAGAAAATGTATTGAAAAAAAATATTTTTAAACTGAACTTTTGACAAATGATGATACTGGTTTTCAAAGGGTAATTTCCACTGATTCATATTGCTTAAACATAAAAAAGATAGTTGTTATTACAGCTCTGGTATTAGTCTTTCTTAAAGATTTGACAATGAATGTGTTTAACTGGAAATGTTATTTCAAAATATATAATCACCAAACTGTGGGCCAAAAAAGTGGCTGTGTCATACAGCATCCTGTTATTTTTGTTCTAGCTTGAATCAAATCAACATAAATCTTGTGTATTAAAAAGGTTCTAGTATTAGGTCTTGAGAATGACTTTTTTTTTTTTTTGCTTGACAATAAACAGTCTAGGACCACTATATTTAAACTTCCTAAGTGTCAGTTCACTTTCTGCTTGTAAATGAAGACTGCATTTACCATTTGAAAAGTAACATGCTGTCTGGAAGTGATACATAGTGAATGATATCATGCAATCTAAGAAAAATACAATGCTACTTTGGTATGTCTTTCAACCTTTCTTTTTAGAAATGGTCATTTTTTAATGAAACTTAGGGCTTAAACACAAGAATCAAGGGGTACTTTGAAGGTTTTCATATGCTTGGTTTTTCAGTAATATGTAAAGCATTCACTGTTTAGCAATCCTTAAAAAAAGCCTTTAATCAACTGAACAAAATATAAACAGTTTATATAAACTGTTGTGTACTCTTTCAACAGTTAAGCATGGGAGAACTCTGAACTCTGTGAAATTTCTACAGAATTTCTTGAAATCACAAGTATATTATGAATTCTAGAGAATTTTTCTACCCCATCTCAGAACAGAGACATGGCTCTGATTGACAAAAATATTCCCTTAATTTTACCAAAGTAACACTGAATTCTTCAATGTATGAAAATTTCATTCCTCCTACAGGAGAGACCTTTTTTATAGGTCTTGAGTTGTATTTCATACATACACACATTTAGACTTCAGATAACTGGGGGCACATAAGAATACAAAAATTCTTCAACTCATCCTCGCCATGTACTGGTTAATCTACAGCAAAGGAGCTGTCCGCAGGCCTTTGCTTTGCCATCTGTGTGCGTTTTCAGGACACAGTAATGTCACGGCCCCGGCGCCACCCGCAGGGCCCAGTGCCGGTGCTGCAGCGCTCTCTTGCGGGGAAAGCCATTCTCAGGAAACCCCTCCCAAAAAGAGGTGAATCCCACTGAATGACCGACAGTCTTACAAAAAGACCAGATGGAATTTCACCTACCCCAGAGGATTAAACAATAATGACTTTTTGAAAATAATTCTGGTTCACTTACTTAAGGCTTCTTATATAGTAAGTATGGTAGATACCAAAAGCACTAACTTTTCACTGAGCTTTTTTCACTGAGCTTTTCATGAACACCTACTCTAAGTATACACATTAACTTGCTTTGAGGACTGGCTATTCTGTGGCTTTTACATTCTCTGCTAGATGTGAAAAAAAGCAACAACCACATACATTCCTACAAAAAGTTCATCAGCTGCTTAGCACAATATCATGCAAGGGAGGTGTTCAACTAGTTCAACTAGTCTAGCCAAGAAAATCCGCAGCTGGTCACTTAAACAGCTACACACTGGTGCTAACACAGGGAAATGGAGTCTCTCAACTATTAAAACAGTTTGAATTACCAAAATTGACTGCTGGGGCTGTTGGAATGTGAGCAGCTATAATGGTGTTCACTTCCGAACACTTGAGGGTTACACAAAAGCAATTATGAAAACACAATCACAGATATATCTGTAAGAAATTATTATTATTTTTTATTTAAAAAACAGTTAAATAGAGCCCCACCAAGAAGCCAAACTGATAAGCTTTAAACCTCTTTGATTTCAGAGCTGGAGACAAAAGACACAGTTGCATTATCATGTTTCTTGCTTTCATCTTCCATAGAGATGTGCCTAAGTAAAGGCAAAAAGCAAGAGCCAAGATACTAACACAGCCAAAAGCTGCACAGATACCGATCATCTTCCTTGGAAGCTAATTTTTATACTTAGTGTTGCTATTGCCCCATCAAACTCAGTCAGGTATTTGAGATAAGAAAAATTAGGGTGTAAAAGATGCAGAAAAGAATTGCAGTAAGCCAACTCCTTACGAAATTAGCAGCATTAAAATTTAGCACTGCGGAAAAGAGTAAGAAAAAAAAAATACAGGATAATAAAAACCATGAAAAATGGGGGGCAGGGGGAAAGAAAATGCATACATGATACTTACATATTTTAACTAATATACTTCAAATAATCCACTAAGTGTAAATGGTGTTATTTTATAATATAAATATTATGTTATGTAATGTGTACTGAAGCACATAATTTGACATTTGTAACAGACCATGAAGGACAAAAGAGTATAAAACCTAAACATGTTTAACCCCCGAAAAAGTGGCCAGAGAATTATTATGTTAATGACATAAATAACTCAATCCCAACAAAACCAAACAACCCCAAAAAAAAACCCAAAACAACACAAAGCCCCAAAACCCCCCCAAAAGAAAGATTAAATAAAAAACTCCTAAACATTTATTTCAAATAGTAACATTCCTACCAACAGGAGACTCAGGTGTCAACCCCATGCTCTGAAGTAATGCTTCAGCTTCTCTTCTCTTCTTTTCAAGATCAGATTCTTCTTGTACTGGAAGAGCTTCTTTCTTCTGGTCAGTCTAAAAATTATTTAAGTTATAGCATTTAATCTTTCATTTATTTTGAGACCCCACAGGGTGTTTTTGTAATACTGAAACCTATCATCAAGTAGGTTTGATATTCAATTTCAATAATTCTGATGGTTCTTTTTTGTAGATGAAGTAAATAGACAGGAATAACAATGTTCCAAAGCTTTGGTACTGCCATTAAAGTACATATATAAACATGCAAAAAGTGTCTGTGTATTTGCCAAAATGACTAGCACTTCATAAGATTATCTTTTTTTAGAGACAGTCATATGGTTCCTATTTTAAAAGGACAATAACTGTATCAAGAAAAAGTAACTTTCTTTTAGTTGTCTGCTAGATACAAAAAAAGTACACCTCCACCCTCTTTCATTTAGAAATAGTGCAAGCTCTATTAAAAAAGATGCTGCATACTCTGTATCTTTCCACTCTTAGCTGCTTTTTAAAAAGCAATTCTGGCAATGCACTGCTACAAGATCATTAGTACATAATTTGAGCAATTTCTTTCTCATTTTTGTCTGAATCGTATTGGCAGCTGCCCAGTCTCCCGTCATATGCTGATTCAGAACACCAGCTAGATCATAACCAAAACACAGAGAAGCAATAAGAAAATATCCCAAAACACAGGACCAAAAGTTGCTTTTAGGAGATACAATTTGCATTCAGGAGAAACAGTAATCTATCTCTGATTGTTATATACTTCAGCAGTGAGAAATCCAGAAGACTGTTAACAAACTAAATGTAACACACAAGTACCACATATATCCTGAGTGTTGCTCTAATTTTAAAATTCAGCCTATAGATAGGCCAAAGAGCAGAAGAACACAGCACATTGTTTGTACTATGATAATACTGACAGTCAGATAATTCCTACAGACATCCTCAGAATTGTACTTCAGAAATTAGTTTTTTAAATAACACAACTCACAATTCATTAAGCAGAGCTTTCATGCAATGGATCAGAGTGATTTGATTAATTATGTCACATGCACACAGATAGTTCTAGAAATCTGAACTTTATGCTAGTCTAAGATACCAATTTTTTTTTTTTTTTTAATTCAGCTTATCATATGGACAGTTGAAAAGAAAACAGTAGGTGTTTACATTATCAGAAAATGAAAGTGCTACATTTATATTAGCATAAACCATTAAATAGACACTCCCTGAGTAGGACATAGAAAATGATTATGTGAACCTACTCTTAAATTCTGGGCAAGTTACATATGCAAGTGAATTTGTCAAGTTACATATGCAAGTCAATTTTCAAAGTGAAAACTATTTCTTACTTCCTTCTTCTTTCTTTCTTCCTCCTTTCTCTTCTTCTCCTCTCTGATTTGAGCCAATCGTTGCTTCTTGCGCTCCAACTCCGCCTTCAGCTCACTTTTGTCAGACATGGCTGAAACACTGATCAACAGAAATCACGTCACTGTTTGGCCTTTGTTTTGTTTTGATCTATTTGGATTTTTTCTGGTTTTTTGTTTTTGGTTTGGTTTTTAAGATTGCAGCTTTTCTTTCCAGAAGCTATCTGCAAAGAAATTACACTAACTTACCAAAACCAGCTTATCAGAAACCTGAAAAATCAATGATAAACAAAAAAACCCCACATTCCTATTTCTGTTTTTCTTTCACATAACACATTCTCAATACTAAAGTGATTGATTTAAAACAGATAGAACCATGACATGATGACAGCATCCATTTCTAAGGTAGGTCTGATGCTCTTTGAAGGAACTACTTTGGAAGAAACCTTAGCCATTCATGACTGAAAACAGCAAGAAAAGCAGCAAGATAATATTTCTCTTTCACTTTTCACTTCAACATCTAAATACTGGCATTCTATAACTTAACAGTATGTAAGCTATATAACCTTCTACAGACAATTATATAGTTCAAAGTAAAGATTTATTAAAACATTTAGCAGGATTACCATAAATTATAAGGCAATGTAAGTACAAGTGTGGTGGTCAAAGAAAACTATAAAACACATGTGTTATAACTTTTTTTCTCAAAACTATTACACTGCTAATAAATTGGTGGATCATTTAAAGACAAAAAATGCTGCAAGAAGTTTTGCTATGTAACTAACTCAAATACAAACAAGAAGGTCAACAACAAAAGGTGGAAACCCTGTAAATTTAGTACTTCACAGAGATTTAGAACAAGGTAAGAAAAACTGTGTGAAAGGGTTAGGTGAAGAACTTAATTTTACTGGTTTTAAGCAAAGTCAAGTCAGGAAAAAAAATGCACAAGTGGTCCTACAACAAATGAGGCAACTATAAATGCTTTTACAGTATGATTAACAATAAGGATACAAGATTAAGCACTAGGAATATGACCATGTGCTAATTCAAAATAAAGAATACTTGCAAGTGTTTGCATAGCACAGCTAAGCACAGAAATGGATGCAAAATGTTGCAAGCCTCATACGTCTAACCCCACATTTTACCAATATGTATACTGGAATAAATATATGTATTCCTTCATGTCGTCTGTTAGCACTAAAGTACTAACAAAAAAATAATCTAGTCAGCATTTTCAAATGGCATTCTCGTGTCCCTTTAAAAAGCACTAGGAAAGCGCGTTGTCACACCGTGGATTCCCGCCCGTCCAGTGCCTGCCCGGGGAGGCGAAGCAGCACAAACCGAGGGAACCCGAGGGGAGGGGAGCCCACCGCATTCGCCAGGAGATGACCGCGGTACGAACCTGGTGCCGCCAGAACCAAAGTCCCCACCCAAATCCCACAGGGGCCGTCCCGGGGAGAGCGCCCGGCAGGCCGGACCGGGTCGCACCCCGCCCCGCGGCCCGGGAGCAAGCAGCACTCCCAGCCTCTCCCACTCACTGAATCCCGGGCCGACCCACCCGCTGGGCGCGGCTCGGCCCCCCGCGCACCTGTCCGCGGCTCCGGCCCTGCGCCCGCCGCCCTCGGCCCTGCACCCCTTCCGCCGCCTCACAAAGGCGCCGACAGCTGGCAGGCGACTGCCGATGGCAGACGCCGAGGGTCAAACCAGTTCCGAAGGCGTTGCGGGATGAGCAGAAATCTATGGGCACTGCGGAAGGACTCGCAGATCTGTGCAGTAAAACACCCAATGCCCCCCTCGTCCGCACCGTCACGACCGGCAATCAGAAAGGAATTAACACGGGGAACGAGAGCGAAGCGACTCGGGGACAAGGCGGTTCCCGAGGCCCGGCGCCACACCCTTTCCCGCGGGGAGGTGACTGGCGACGCCGCTTGGAGAACAACGACACCCAGCATGCAGCGCGCACCGCTGGATGGGCCTCGTCTCCGGTGTTCCCCGGGCGTGGGCACGGAGCGTCTGCGCGTGTTGCATGATGGGAGTCGTAGTCCTCTGGAATGAGGACACATCAGAGGGCGCGCGGGGAGAGAGCGCCACCGCCTGCCGTGGAGTGCGCGTGCTCATGCGTGCCGTGCCCAGTTTAGCTGATGGCGGGGGCGCGCGCCGAGCTCCCCTCACGGGGACCTCGGCAGCGGCGCTGGGCAGGGCGGAGCGGGCCGTGGCAGGATCCGTGTGGGAGACAGCACCTTCGCCTCTGCTTTAGCTTCCGGGCAATGAGGGACGATCCACGTTAGCCCCCTCCCGCATCCGACCGTGAAAACCACTCGTGTCGATGCTGACGCTGATGGAACTATACGGTTTTAACCCCGGGGCCCACGTGCGGCCGGCAGCCATAATCCCTCCAGTGACCTGGGGATAACGAGTATAAAAGCCTGATGCGGTGTGAGCGGCAGGCCAGTGGCAAAATGGCCACCGCAGGTGGTGCTCTGTGCTTGTCAGCCGGTGGCCTTGGGCTGCCCTGGCGACACGGCAGCTCCCATCATGAGCGCCGTGCAGGAGTGAAGTTACACAGCTCGCTTTGATACAGCACCAAAGTGGTAGCAAGTGACTTTGCTCTTTTCCACTCGTCCTAAATAAATAACTATATTGTCATTTGTACCCTGTGGAAACCTATATCAAAATCCTGTACCTGATTTTGGCAACTGCTGAGTTAGTGCTACTGACTTCTATCTCAGTGAAGTGCTAGGTCCCCCGACCTGCTGATCTGCCAGAACTGTGCTTAGCAAAGCAGAATTATAGGGAAGATTGTTGTAGTTCAAGTGGAGCATGTGTTCACTACACCCTATGAAATGAAGCTTTTGGAGGCAGTAACTATTGACTTCAGAGCAGGTTAAATTTTCTTCTACTACAGAATTGGAATCATTTATTTGCAATGACTGGATCTACAAATAGTTATGCCCAGTGAGTGTATTTTTGAAACTTGTCCCGACAAGCCCTGGAAAAAGGCTTCATTTGCAGTCCAGCTTTGTTGCAATCCTGTTAGGTATAATAAACTGAACAGGTTTATATTTAGGTTGGTTGGTACTTTGCTGGGATATCTGTGAGGAAAACTTCAATTGCTGCAGGAATCAGTGTTGATTATTTACTGCAGTGTTCCATGTGAGTCAGAGTTCCTACTGTACCTTAAAAATTTTAGAAAAACTCTCTGTTGTTTAGATGTCTTCTGATCATTTAATAACCTTCATACATTTTGTAAGTTTCTCCCCTCTTTCCTGTTCCTGATAGGTGGACAATTTTTTTTCTGTCAAGTCAAAATAAGGTGATGATAAATGATGGGTCCTTTCTGAGATGAGAACCCTTTTGCAGTCTGCTAACCTTTGGCACAAAACACACACTAGTAAATGGTCCAGCACTTGAGAGTGATTCCCTGCCAAGCACTACAGAAAATAGGTTTACCAGCTGAAAAATTCCAAGTTCTCCTTTCTCAGTGTGGTCTCCATATGGTACTCTCAATTTTTTTCTATTATGTGGTTAAGACAGGAGATAATGAGAGCTTCTTAAGGGATACTGTAATTCACCAAAACCTGCACTAGTTCAAGTGGTTTTATGAGAGAGTAGGAGAACTGCCAAGAGATCAGCCCAAAGGAGCTACTTTCAGATGTGTTGTATGCTAGTCTGTATTCTGCCCTCAGTTTGTGCAGCCTGTTTCCCACTGGCCTTTATGGAAGTTTGTGTACTCATCAAAAGAGGAAAATATGTTTGAATATTTGTTAAGACGATAACAGATCCCTTTTGTATAGATTATGTTAGCATTACTAGCCAGAAAGATAAGAGCATAAATAAGGAGGCAGAAAGTGTGCACTTTTTTCCCTGCTGTAACTGTTAAATTTTAGTACTTTCACATTGTTTTGAGCTTAGTTGAGTCACTGACTCACAGCAGCAGTCAGATCTGTTCCATAAAGACTGGGGCCATGGAGTCATTTTACTGAAAACAGAAATTTGTTCCTTTTCTGGTTCTTTCATAAGAAACTTGCTAATGTGTTGGAAGAAGGCCTGAAAAATTACATGCATTCAGAGTGCAGTTAAACTATAAAGCAAACACATAATCATCAATTTTTCATAAGAAATTTTTCTCAGTACATCTCCTATTTCTTAGCTTAAATCCTTACTTTTAACATAAGTTGCAAGGCAGTAGATAGTTGAAAATGCATTTGTCACTAGCAGAAGCCAAGCTCCATATTTACAAAACACTTGAGCAGAAAGGAGATGGCACGATTTGACTCAATGGAAAGATGAACACTAAAATCCATCAAGGAGCGGCTGTCCAGGGGTCTCTGGCAGTTTCCAGCCAAGGATAACCCTTATGAGCACAGTCTGAGGCTTCAAGTGATCAGCTCTTTTAGATGTAATTTCAGCTCTGTGATCAGCTCAGCTCAGCCCAGCTCCGTTCATGGGTTACCTCGGCCAATGTGTAGACGAGAGATGGGAGGCCATGTAGCATTCTGCAGAGTCCTTTATTGGCAGGCTTCAGCAAAGGGGACCAGTGACAGACTTCCACTGAACTGGGCAAAAGCTGGGATTTTTATAGGGAAGGGGAGAATTGGGAAAAGGACCAATGGTTTAAGACCGGGGTAAAATGACCAATAGTTTACAGGGAGATAACATGAGGTCCCGAAGCAGGAAGGGGTCCACAGCTTAGTCACCATGACTAAGTCCTTTTGTCTTATTCTAGGGGGCAGATCTCCAAGGAGGAAGCCTTTTGGAGGACTGGCCTTCCTCCACAGAATAGTTCATAACTTTCTTCCTAGCAAGGAAATCAACAACTGAATCATAGCAATGTGGTTTCTGAGCTTTTCTACCTGACGCATTTCAAAAGCTGACAGTTACCCTTGTGACACAAGTGTGAAGTAAAGGTGACAAATACTATACAGTTTTACAGGAGTTAACTCAAAATTGGCCACAGATATTCAATTGATGGTTAAAGTTTGCTCTTCCATCTCCTAGTCCTGTGATCAATTCAGAAGCACGTACAAGTTTTCTTAAATATCAAACAGTATTAACATTTTAAATGAAGGCAAGCTCTAAATTTGTGAAGTTAAAACATGACCTCCATAGGGTGGAAATTTGTATGTGCCATTGTTTGAACTCTTGATATGCACTAAAGAAAATTTTGTATTTCCATTGGGAAGGCAAACTGCTTTTCATAGAAAAGGATCAAAAGCATCACAGTGGATATGGTATGTTAATAATAGGAGGTGGGACAGTGAGGGTAGAAGAACTGATGGGACACTTACGGTTCAAAGAATTCAGCACTTTTCATTTATGCTGGAAAAAATGTAAATTATGTCACCCTTGCCTCCTAGTGCAAAGTTATCAGACAGACAATCACTAAGTGATACTGCTGACATTAAAATGGCTGGAATGTTATTTACTTGTATTTATTTCTTTTGGAAATGTTACTATATCTTACTGCAAATTAAACAAAAATACACATTTCTTACAATGGTGTAAGAAACAAAGGTTTGTCGGCAGTTTCAATGCTGGATTATTGTTCTATCTCAAAGCTAATTGAAATCCAAGACATTTGTATCAAAGCTGTAATGAGACACTGACAAATACCTTTCTGCCCCAGTGGAAATGTAATCTTTCTATTGAACATTTTGTCCTGGTAAATTCCATCTCCAATAGGCACAGGCATTTTGCATTTGAATCAAGAAGGTCACTCCTTTGGATCAGATGATATAGTGTACACTCCACTTGCCTTTAGATGAAATTGATCCTTTACTGCATTGAACACAAGACTGTGCATTTTTTACACCTAATTATCTTATTGTTTCATCTAGATGAATTTAGAATGCTAACACTACCACCCCTTTTTGATCTTTGCACATATCAGTGAGACAATTCTCTGAAAAGCCTTATTCCATAGACAGAAATACTTTAAAAATACTCAGTTGCATTTCTTTGCTAAATAAACCAGAATAAAATCAGTGTTTCATTTATTGATAGCATTGAATCTTTCATAACATTTTCCTTTCTTTTACAGCAGTAACACAATAGTTCTACCTATAATTGCTCAAACTTGTTTGACTAATCTTCTTAGTATCTAGTAATTAAGCTACGTATTCAACATTTTGGTTGTTTTACTCATAAATAATGCCATTGACTTCTGTGAAGAAAGGCATCATAAAACTGGCAGTTGCACTGTGTTCACTCTTCAGTGTTAAAACTTTCATTACCTTTGGAAATGTGACTTTTTTGTATTCTTAATATAAAGTAAATTATACTGAGTGTATGTACGAAAGTGTGTAGATTATTTGTACAAAAACAAAGGGAAGAAATCTCTAGCTATGGAAGGACTACTGTGACATGCATAAATAGCAGCTAGGTCTCTGCAGGTATGAACCTGTTCTCATTTAAATCAATGGAAATTTCACTGCTGACTGCAGTAAATGCTGCATCAAGACCTCAGCTCTTTCAGAAAATCAATTAAATGTGTTCTTAATAGGCTTTCATGCCTTTGAAAATCATTCTCTAAATTACAGATGGGAACCAATCAATTAGACCTTAGAGTTCATTTTATTAAAATAAATCCCACAATATTGTACAAAATGAAATATAATACTTAAATTTACTGGCTTTTATTTATCCAGAAAGATTAAGCAATATCTGTGATTGTCAAACCACCTTGTTTTATTTGCTAGAACATGTAGGACTCAACAGAATGCTGATGTGACTCTGTGTGTTTTGAATTATTTCTGCACTGTGAAGAACAGTGCTGGTACTAGGAAGTTGAACAATGGAAAATCTCTCTGTCAGGACATGGACTAAAATTAATTTTAAATAGACTTTTTATGTAATACTGTAGCAATTGGAAATTCTAATTCAGTGTCTGCTAAGAAAATGTTGGAAATGCTTTTAGAATTTTCTTAACCAACTGAAATTCGTTAATAGTGGATACCAAAAATATAATTATTAAGGAAGATTAAACAGTATTTAGGGTAAAAAGATTGTGGCTTGTTCTGATTTGTATTTATTTTGAATCTTTCATTGTTCACAGGAGATTCAGTGTTAGCTGAAGAATACAGGACATACACTGGCAGGTGGTACAGCATAAGGTTTGCATAAAGCTAATTTTTCTTCTTCTCCCATCTTCATTTCCTGTCATTCAGGTGCCATAACCTCTTTCCTCAAACTGCATTATTGTTAAATGTATACATATCCTTTCACCATGAGGTTATAACATGTTGTATGCTTCACTTTGCTCTATTTACCCAGAACATATTTTGAAATCTTAGCTAGTTATACTGCTTTTATAGATTTAAAATTACAACATCAATATCCATTTTGTGTTTTGTAATTTATAATTAAGCTGTATTTTACCTAGATATGAAACAGCATATTTACTATTGCAATTATATTATATAAATCAAATTAATAATTATATAATTATATAAATTATATAATGTAGGTAACAGCAATATGTGCATATAATATGCATGTTACCTTATGCATAGTTCTTATAGTAAGGATATTGAGGTTATTAATTTTATTTAATAAATTCAGATACTGAGTCAAGTCAAATACCTTAGAGCTGTTACAAAACCAGAGAGAAGATAAACTTCAGGAGGAATTTCAAAACAAAAAAAATAAATTAAAAGTGGTATTTGAGGTGCTATTATATTTTTTTACTTATAATTAAGAGGGAAAATATTTTTAAAAGAGTTAAAATAAGGAACTACTGCATTTGATAAGTATTTAATGAAACCAGCTGTATCTGTATATACTTGAAAGTCTAATCCTCACAAACTACTGAGTGGTTCTCTTCAAACTAAAAATGGAAAAAATGTTACTGTTAGCCCAAGAACAAATTTGATAAGTATTGGGCTAGAGATAATTTGAGAAGTTATTTTAAGCTAATGAGAAGTTCATAGAAGAAAAGTGCCATTTCAACCAAATAAGTGTGATAATATCAGCTAATGCAGAAACACATTCTGGGAAGAAAAAATAAGCATTGCAAAGCCTGGAATGGCCAGCATGGAATACAGAAATGTATCCAAGTGAGTAAGCATTAAATGAAGGATTATCCCTACTTGTGGAGAATCCATTCCAGCAAGAAATTGAACCATGGGCTACTGCATCTGAAATTCTTAGGACTCCCTAGAGAGCTAAAAGGGACTCTGCAGATTCTGTCATCAGTATTCCAAAGATCTCTGCTCTGTACTGTAGTGCTCAAGAGTAAATGTTCCTCAGATTTCCATTTTTAAAGGACTTCTTTCAGAATACCAGTCAAACCTTGGTGTTCTGAATTTTCAAAGGTACAGTGAGGTTCTCTTTGCTGTTGTTTTACATGTGAATGCAAGAAAGAACTTCTGGTTCTAAAATTAGAGCAAAAATGTTGTTATATTCTGAAATAGGTTGAAAGGTAAATAGAATGCTACCAAGTGTGCAGGCTAACCACAGAAAAAGAGAGAGGATAAGAGTTTAAAAAGAAATATTTTATTCCATATTTAGCTTGAAGTGAAAAGAGACTGTGCCAAGGGAATAACAGAAAGACAGCCAGGTGTGCAAAACTAGGTGACAGGAGACTGGGGAAGGCAGGATGAAGCTTCTGAGATTGCTAAATAAAGATGTTAGGTATAAACTAGAACTGATTTTGTACTGAAGGTTGTGCCAGGACCATGATGCTAGAACACATTGATGCAGGAACATCCTAGGTATATTGCATATATCTCAAACAACTTCTAGAACATTGTGCTAGACCACACATAACTAGGATGCCTCTTTTGTTTGGAAAAGGATTGCATTATGAGATTCTGTCGATGAACTTGAGAGGTAAAGTGATCTGTAGAATCAATGCTACAAAAGACTTCACAATTTTAATGGATTTTTTAACCTTGTGTTTTGTATTTTTCCTGCCACACATTCAGATGGAAGGCTTACTACAGTGTTAGACTTATATCATCAGGAAACCTGTGACACATTTTAAAATTTATTTTAGAAAGACAGTGACTCAGTTCCCTCTTAAACACTGTTCACTGATTCATTCTGCAAGCTTTCTTAACTTGATTTTGATTTCATACTGTGTACAGCTGCATGAAGACAGTGGATTAGGGTTTATCATACACAAAACTATTCTGGAGAATCAAGAGATTTTAGCAGAATCTGCCAGCAACAAGAACTGTGCAGCCAAGCCCAGTTAAGATATGGTTAAATACTTTTTGCCAATCTTAAAAAAAAATGCTGTTGTAAAAATGACAACAGCTAAGAAACATAAATATATAAGACAATGAAAACTAATTAGATGAGCTCTGTGACATCAAATTCAATTGATTTGGTTGTATATCCAGAAAGGAAGCTTCATGTTTCTGAAAGCTAGATTTCAAGTGACATTGTAATGAATTGAAGCACATCTCTGCCAGTGCTTCTTGATCTAGTGAAACATAAAAGATTTTTCATTTTGTTTAGTCTATAATAAATGGCTGCATGTGTAAGATAACACTGTATAAACAGCATTGACTTGTGGAACATTAAGCACACTTTCTAGATAAGCTTTTTCGTTCTTTCAAGCAACGAAGAAGTATCCATAATTTTATCTTTGGGTGGATTTACAGTCACTTCTACTGCAGAAATGTAGGCTTGATCCCCTTAGACCTTCAGTGCTAAAACTCAGTTAAAATCAATACTTGAGATGTTTTCTGCTGTCCTCTCTTCTCATTATGTTTGTATTACTGACATAAATAGGGATTCTAGTAAGGAGCGAGGAATTTGCGGTACAATGAGCTATGCAAATAAAAGAGAAAAAAAATTGTTCTTCACTGGCACATCCTATAATCCAAGTATAAAATAGGTTGGACAGAGGTAGACAGCTTAGTCTCAGGATTAATATTTAAAAAACACGAGACAGTATTGGCTGGTATGATAGCGAATTCAGTGTATCAGTGAAGCACTGTCAAGTTTTGATAAGCATCATAGAACAAGACAGTTTTAAGGGAAGAGCTCTGAAGGGCTGGTGAAACTGGATCCCAACAGCTTAGACAGCTACTTAGGGGGCTCCATTGATAAAGAACACCTGTTTTTCTGCATGAAATCAAGTTATCACATATATTTTTTTTCAGATTTTGTAGGAAAGTACTATGTTTCTAGCTGGATTCCACTGATACTGTGTATGTATAGTTGCATACACTGTTTCCTTTTCATCGGCACTTTCTCCTTTCCTCTCAGAAGGTCTCTTCTGGTTATATTCTGGTTAATCATGGCCAGTTGGTTGCTTTAAAAAAATCTCGTTGAACAGATTTCTGTGTTGGGTCAGAATATGATATGATGTCTTGTCTTTCTAACCAATCTGATGAATCATGTTTATAATATCACCTTCCTGACTTGTGGTGCAAGACTTACGGAAAAGAATTGAGGCAAAGAAGTGCTGTCAGCTGCTGGTAGTTTTGTCCCACTCCTGCACTTAACTGTATAAATGAATGAAATGGCTAAAAGAGCTACTGGAAATAAGGTGACCTGATATTCTGTTGGGAAAGTCAGTTTTATTCCAAATCTTTACAAAACTAAAAATACCTTATTTTTTCAGATGAAATTGTGAAAATTTATGTAAGCACATCTATTCGAAAGAAGTCCTAAAGCCACCTTTATCATGTATAGGATAGTTTTATATTGTATTCTGTAGGAATAAAAGTGAACTTGCTGTGTCTCTGCATTGAGCCTGCTGGATTCAGTTGGAACACAATGAACATGGTAACAGTTTGAGCTAGCAAGGCTAAGCTATTAAAGTTGGTTATAGCCCCATGGAAGGGTGTACAATGATGCCCTGTGTAGTCAATTTTGTGAGGTAGGTTCTTTCATTTTGGGCAGAAGAATGAGCAGTCTATCTGCTTGATATGCAGACTCCACATTTAGCTTCATAAAAAAGATAAGTCATAATTATGAATATCTATATCGAAGGAAAACAGCTAGTAGTAGAGGATCATTTAGTTACTAGATAAAAGTGTAAAACCCAATGATCAAAAATCAAAGGTAGATTAATATATTAATTATGTACTTCAGAAATTTTATTAATTATAGTTTGGAACAATATATCTAGGGTAAGAGGAATATTCTATCTATTCTATCTAAATTCTTTAATTGTCATTTTTTTCTGTATGCTTATGCACAATTTCTGAACTGATATGGGAGTTATTGACTAAGACCTACTACTTTTGATTTGAAGCAAAAAAATAGTTTACAGAGGTTGCACTTCACACTCTCTGGTCTTCCTGGTAAGACTTCTTGCTCTGAATTTCTTTGTTAGAAATCTCATTAGCCAACCATTGGGAAATAGTGAGGGGAGAAATAAGACACTTCTTGTTCCCTCCTTATGTAAGAGAAATTAAAGTCAAATGTGACATACTATCTCATAGGGAGATAGTAAAAAATATTGGAGGCTTTGAAACAAGGTAACTCTGTGCCAACACTTCACTTTAAAAGCAGGGGAGCAAAATGTAAAACCCCCAACTAAGTCTCAATTTGCCATGATTTGCAAAGAAATTAAATTCTTTTCGAAGGTAGATAAATGATAATGAGTATAACATAGCCCTCATGGTAATATTGCAGTTATGAATCAGGTTATTAGGTTTATCTTCAAATTAATTCTGTATTCAGGGGAGTCTCAATAGATGGTTGGGTTCAGTGAGACCTTGGGTGTTCAGATAAACTTGTGAACTCCAGAAAGCTTGTCCATATACACCAAATTTGAGGCTTTACTGGAATTTCTGTTCAAGAAACTGATATTAGAGGCAATCTTTAGCAAATGCAAAAATACTGAGCAATTATTATCAGTGGCCCTAAGATGACACTTTATTTCAAGAAATGTCATTTGAGGATTTGCAGATGATAACTGAATATCTCAAATATGCTACTTTCTAGCAGCAAGACTGCACTGCAAAAGGCATGACTTAATTTATAGGATCAGTTATTCTTAATAATTGAATTTCACAAGATAAACATGAATCTGTAATAAAAAAATTACAAAACCATGAAGTCACTTGTTGTAGTTAGATAATCTGATTTGAATGTCAGAATAACCTTTTATTTAAGTAACTAACTGAAGGAAAAGGGAACTAAATTAATTCTTACCCATTTTTCTATTAAATACATCTAGTTCAGGAACTCCAGAATATTTACCTCAGTAATATGATACTATCTTCCAGTTATTGAATTTAAACTTTTAGGCCAAGTAGATAGTACTTATTTTTCATTCAGTTATAGTATCTAAATTGATTTATTAGGTGTATATTATTTTATTAGAAAAATTACTGAAATAAATTAAATTACCTGTTAATAATTACATTTGAAAACCTATACCCTTTCAGTGCCAAGATCCCTCTAACAGCCTTCTGCTCTCAGTATTTATTGTGTGCTTACTATGGAGTCTTGCCTTGCTTGGGATGTTTCCTGCATTTTGATGCAAGCTTTTTCCAGTATCTCAAATAATTGCATTTTTCATGGGCACTTTTCATTGGGCATTTTTCATGGTACATTAACAGAAGACGACGGTCTGCCAACTGGCTGTAAATGATTTCAAGTTGTGTAAGTCTGCCTTGTAAGCCAAAATCTTTACCTGTTTAAATGTCCAAAGAATGTAATTAAAAACTAAAGAATGTGCAAAGGACTATACAGACAATGAATTGCTAAAATGATTGTAATGATGCACAGTTTTACAGTCACTCTTTTCTCTCTGCTGAAGGACTCTGTGTAAAAGGCAAATCTCTGCCTGACAGATTCTGATGAGAGCCTTAGTTAATTACACTTACGTTACAAGGGGCACTATGTCAGTTCTATATAAAAACAGTACATTGCTTCCATTATAGTTGGACATTTGCATGAAACCACAAATAGTTTCCTTCTTTATCTGTGTTTCTGGCTTGGGACTAGTAGCTTTCTTGCCATTTATTAGTTGGAGCATAATCTAAAAAAGAGGATGAATAAAATAATTGATCAAGAATATGGTTTCAGTTATTATTGTCTGTGTGCCTCAGTCTGTCTTTCCCTTTTCTGCCTCTCCCTAGGGGAAAAGCAGTTATCTTCCTTATGCTAAATCCAGTTCCTATCCACAGCAATCATGTAAATCTTGGCATCAGTCTCACAGCAGAATAAAAAGTAAAATCAGCAGGAAGCTTCCAAATAAGAGCAACAGGCAGCTTCAGGAGGAAAAAAAAAAGAAAACTACAAAAAAAAATCTTTTCAAATTCTTCCATTTATTTTCTTTCAAAAATAAAGGGTTCTACTCATTAGAAACCCTCAGGTTTTCTTGTATTTTTAAAGATAATATGCCTTCAAAGAATAACAACTCATTATTCAGACAGCCTTTCAAAGCCTTCTATTTCAAAGCTTCTTTCTGAATAAACAAATCTATAACGAGAATAAATTGAAGTTTCTGCTTTTCCTAGTGTTTTGCATAGAGGCTACACAAGCTGTCTTTTCTCAAAATGAGCCAGACGTGAAATTACAAGGTAACCAAAAATTGTTGGATGTAGCTGGTGGAATTAATTTTATGTATTTTACCTACAGACTGGCTCTAAAGCCACAAAAATATTTTTAATTGAAAATTCAAAAATGTTAGATCAAAACTCCCAGGTATTTATTATTATTGTTACTATTTGTTTAGGGATGTTTTAAATGTTTAGAGATAGGCAAAGGAAGACTAAATATAATACAAATAACTATCATAAAGATGGTGACAATGTAATAAAACTAAAAGTAGGGTTTGTGATATAATTTGAATTTGTACTTATTAGACTGATGTACAAAATGTGTTTGTATCTTAGTTATTACATTCCACAAGAACTTACTTCAGAGTGAATTAGTTCTTTAAGGCATTAGGAAGAACTGTCTTGCTCAGACTAAACTGAGTTACCTTCCCCAGGATGAGAGATTGATTAAGTTTTAAACAAGAGAAAACATACTGAGAAATATAAATATTTTGTTGCTAGAGCAGCGATTCAGGGAATACAAAGATAGCAGTAAAATGTCCTCAGAAGAACAGGAGAAAGGAGTCTGGAATAAGAAGGAAATGTTAATTAGTGAATGGAGCACATGTAACTCAGTGGCTTGGAGAGCATAATGTTAGTAAGTGCAAAATAATACAATTTGTAGGAAAATGTGGAAAATATCTGAACTCTCACAGGACTGTAGTCACCTCTTCACTTAGGAAGAAGACCGAGGAATTGCTGTGATGAGCTCAAAGGATGTGTAGATTCCTTGATAGAGTTTCCTATAGTTAGTACCTGAATTACAATTGAAAGTTAAAAAAGATGTTCAGAGTACACAAGACTCCATGATGGCTGACATAGGCTTACAAAGGAAGAAATCAAAAAAAGCACTCCATGCCATTCTGTGCCAGAATATTTGACTTTTTATTAAAACCAGCTGCAAATGGAGTACAAGTGCAGTCAGAGACTGGAGTAACAGGGAACTCTCCTGTCCCTGAAGTCAGTTGAAAACTCTGGAAGCAATTCTTACTTAAAGAGAAATTTTTTTCCCAAATTAAGTAACTCTGTGGAGGGGATTTGAATAGCTGTTGAATGTGGGAATTGCTGACTGCCTGTATTGCCTGTGAATTTTCTTTCATTTCTTTGAGGAGAGGAGAACACTGCTTAGGTCTGTATGCAAACTTGTTCACTCAAATAATGCTTATGGTTATATAGTTGCAGTTTCATGGACAGGCAAATTCTCCTCAGGCTTTTGCAGTGTCATCATCAGGTTTCCACTGCTTGGTAGCAGGGAAGAGTTCGGCCAAATCCGTGTATAACAGTGCCTTCTTTTCAAAAGCTGCAGATTTTTTTTCCAGTCACCAGCTGAATAATTGTCAGTACAGACCAAAACATTAGGAAAACTTCTACTGCAGCATTTTGAGATCTGCTGCAGTTGTGTTTCGCTAGTCTCTTGCAACTTCTGCTTACAATATGCAGTAAGGTGAGGACAAGATTCATCTCTGATTTCACATTGCTGAAGATTTTAAAAGATGCATACTTTTCTATGTGGAAATTGATGTTTTGTGCTGCTACCTTTGTTAGGTATGGAGACCTGCAAAATGATGGTATCATTCAGTATAATTGGAAATGCAGAAAAAAAGGTGTTTTGTTGTTGTTGAGTAACTGTCTGGCAAACATCTTTGTTCACTCCATGCACTTCATCCCTTATTTGTAGATTATAACTAAAATGTAATTTTAAGGCTTTTTAAGCAAAGTATTTCCATAAAACAATATGACGAGAAGAAATAGCTATAAATAGGGAAGCCACTGTCTGTTTCCAGCAAATACTTCAAGTAAACTGATCTACCCAATTCTGAGTACAGGCTGAACATGCAAGAAGATTGCTGGCAGAGCAGGTCCTTTAAAAGAAAAGAGAAGTGAATATATAAGTTCTGACATGGCTATGTGTTTTATGACTACTAACCTGATTTTGTTTTGAGGCAGACGGCTCATTGTATCACCTAAAAGTAAGGCTGATCTAGCATCTGCCAAATGCCATTTTGGTAGTGCTTGCCACCTAGTGGATTCCTGCTTGTATACACATATGAGCAGGATCATCTGTCACAAAAATATTTGACCATCACACTATTATCACACTAATAGTTAATTATATCCTGCAGAATTTGAGTATTACTCTGTGGTTTTGGTTTTTTTTTTTTAATTAAATGCTTGTGAAAATTGAACTAAAAATTGCAAACATTTTCAAAGTTTTTATCCATTTTCTGACAGCTGTATTTGTAACTATGCCATGACTTGGTGACCAGCAAAATACAGAATTTGAGAGCCAATGAGTAATCAGTGTACGTGGCCATGGACTCAGCTGCAAACTCAAGCCCCACTTGTGATCTCTGCAAGACTAGTGGGCAGTAATGAGCGGTAAATTATTAGTCAGGTGGAAATTCAAGTCCAGGGCAACAAAACGGATGATGACCATTCCAGGCAATTCAGCTAAGAGAAGGGAAGAGGTAATGTTGAGAAAATCCAGATTAGAAGGTGAAATACAAATTGTTTATACAGTGAATTATTTCACTTTCTGTTATATACTGATTATGTTCCTAAGACTACTGTGCTGGTTTTACAGTAATTGATATTTAGTAAGGAGGAAAAAGCCACCCACATTATTTGGTGCATTGGCCAGTAAATTCAAATCAGTGAACCTAAACCACTACAACTATAAACTGCATAAATTTCATCATAAAGATCATCATAAATAATATATAGTTGGAGTCAAGACACATTTAAGAAACTTTGTACAGCTGTCCTCCTGTTTTCAAAAAGTAATTTAGGAATAATTTGATCTTTATCCAAATTTAGAAAGTTATATTTTAGTACCAGAATGAAAATCAAGCTCAAAAAATCATTTTTATTAATATATAAAAAAAAAGAATAAGGGAAAAAGACATACTAATTAAATATTTGCTCTCATCTACAAGTAAGTACCTTGGATAATAAAATATTTTTTTAAGTTCTTGTCAACTTAAAAACAGAGTAAGGAATTTTCTGAAATCAAAGCAAAAGAGACTTCTGAAATAGAAAATATTTGGCAATATCTCTTAGTCACTCAATAAAATATCCATGTAAACAAGTAATCCATATTTACATTATCATATGCAATATTCTTGGTTACATGTAATAATAAGTACACATGTAATTACATTCAATTTCAGAATCTAATTTGCACCATCATTTCTCAGTTTCATTAATGTTGGAAAAAAACACTCTTCTGCTTCTTTGCATAGTACTGCATGACAGCATGTAAAGATAGTATTTCTTCTTCCAGGTATCTTAAAAAGATAGCCTTTTCAATGTTAGGTTTTGTAACTTCCTGGTTTTTTATAGGAATCCAAACCTGGAATGTGAGCTCTACAATCATGTTCCTGTAAAAACAACCATGTAGATGATTTCCAAACATGCAGAAAAATCCCAATGAAAAAGCTAGAGTTCTACCTTCCATTTGTATCTTTGAAAATACAATTTTTTTGTTTCCTATGTTGGTACTGTATTTATGTTACTCCTAAATACAGCTAAGAAAATTTGCATGAAAGGAAAGTTAGTGGAAGGCCACTTTGAGGAGCAGGTTTAAGACTATTACTTTCCAAACACCTAAATATTTTTATTTAGCATTGAACTAACCTAATTTTTTTGCAAGCATACTTAGAGGTCTTTTTAATCTGTTTAGAATTAAGCCAAAAGTCTATAGTATGTTTTGTCAGTTTTAAATTGCACACACCAAGGTTGATCAAGGTTTAGGAGCTCACAGCTACTGCATCTTGTGGGGACCTTCCAAAGGTCAGCGGCCAGAATTCCACAGTTCATGCACATGAGATATCACTGACTATAAATTCCCCAAATGTAATCTTACAGCTTCTGCTGAGTTTCTCCTATCACATTTGACCTCTAAGTTGAAAAGCAAAGTTTGCTTTGGGAGGCTGCCCTCAAAAGGTTGTTAATCCTTGATTTTCAGTTAGTTTTATATCACAGAATCACAGAATGGTCAGAATTGGAAGGGACCCAGAAGGATCATTGAGTCCAACTCTTAAGCAAAAGGGCCATATGGGGTTTGAACCCACAAGCTTGGTGTTACTCGTACCTTATTCTTCATGAGAACAGAGAAATAAAGAAATGCCACCACTTTTTTTTCAAGTACCATTCCCCTTGAACAGTACAAGGAATTCAGTGGAAACCAGAATGCATACTGGTTATTATAGCTTAACTTTAACAGCATATAGAACCAACCACCTAAAAGTTGTTAATTTCAATACATTCAACTCAGTGCTGTAACAAAAGAAGTAATAGATTTTGTGTTTTTTCCAGTACAATGTACAATGTAGTTTCTTCCAGAACAATCCCTAGGCAGCTGACTGCCTTCCATACAAACATATGCTTTTATTATATGACCTAGTACTATGCAAGGATTGAGCAAGCTCATTTTCACAGGTGGATGTGACACAGTAACAGGCCAATACATAACAATTTAAAATGCTGTTGCCTCTGTGAGTGCAGTATAGAAAGCTGCATAGTAAATTACTGCAAGTGAACTCATTTATTCGCTTCCCCTGTCATGCTTCACTGTTTGATTCATTGCACACAGTGGGACTGGAGGAGTGCTCATGCAGTAGTTTAGTAGTTTAGGTTAGTGTTCCTTCTGTCATACCTGAATTGTACATTAAAAGCAGGTATTTTCTACAGTGGAAAAATACACCAATGTGAGGTTGGACCCAGTCATCCACAAACCTATAAGTGAAAACATGGACCTCTGGGATGTAGTCCTTGAGTACCAAATTGTACAGAAGAAAAGTTTTAAAAATATTTTATTATGCTAGCTTTCTGTACTGCATTCACCAAATAATAAAATATTATAACAAATCAAATAACAGGAACTGAGATGCTTCTTGTCAGAGACAACCCAAAATAACTCATGTCCAAAATAGTTTGTTCTTACACACAGTGAACTACAAAAATGGCACATTTGTTGAAGGGTAATGTATAAATGTTTTTAAAAGCTGAAGTAGATAAAAATTTATGTAGTATTTAAAAAATAGGAAATTATATGCTGTCTGAAACTATCTGTATTCCAGCACGAACAGCGGTAAATTTGTATTTCTAGTGGGCTCTGCAGCTTTTATAAGAGATAATAGAATGGCTTATCATTTTGGACATGAGCAGTCCAAATAATCTAATATAATTATTCTTACATAGTAGTAAAAGTATAAATATTGTTTGTATCTGTGAAATTAATGACTGAGCATGATACATTAATACTTCAATTACAAGAAAGAGCTATAATAGTAAAGTGCTAGTAGGGACTCTTCATTATTTAAAGAAAATCGCATTATTAGAACTGTAATTTCAAATTAAAAAGTCATAGAGTTTGTATAGATTGCTTATAGACTAAAGCATGTCTTCAAGCCTATGATAATAATGCTTTTGTTGTCAGTGTGGAGATACTCAAATTTGCTTTCAGTTAACAGGTAGCATTTTATTAAAACAGCAAAGCTATGTCTTTTGGAGAAAGCATTTCCCACTTGGAGTTAATTTTTTTCCTGTGAGACTGATAGCAGATTTTTATGGTTTCTAACCTCCTAATTTCTAGTCTAGTATCATAAATCAACAGAACTGTGCAATCAAATAAAGACACTAAAATGCTGCCTTCTGGGATAAAAGGAAGACTTAGTTTAAGTGATACACTTTTCTAAGTGTGTTTTTATAGCTTTTCAAATAAGATAAATTCTGCATTTGGGTGTCTTGAAATTTCCTTAGATTTCAGTAATAATTGCACGTAATTCAAAGCCAAATATTGTCTGTATACAATATATTTGGTAGAATTTGTTAAAAGGTCAACAGATACATTCTGATTTTAAAAAAACAAGACCAAAAACCCCCAGAAGTTTCTAAAGGAAATATAACATTTTATGAACATATCAAGCAAACTTTTAATTTCTTTTTTTTAATTAAAATTTTTAGAATTAACATTCTTATGAAGCAACTCTGTAAAGTGCGGAATGATCTCAAATCCCAAAGAAAATAGCAGCTGATGAGAGGGTTAATCAGCTAGAGAAATCAGAGCTTTAAAAAAGTTTAAAAACAAGTTTATGATGCTTAAAAGAACATTACCAGAAAATTTATGTGTGACAAACTGAATTATTCCATCTGGTATAATTCATGGCTGATTCATAACCTGCAAAATCACTCAAGAGCAAAATTTAGTCTGAATCATGTTAAATTTTTCATGACTATAAGAGATATAGCATTAAATTAAGAAGTCATATGGAAAACAGTTTCCAATTATGTGATGTCATTCATGCTCTTGTTTTTTTAAACAAGGCATGGACTAGTCAATAAAATATGTTTGGGACTTAACAGGAATTTAAATCAATATGCAGAAAACTTGAGTATCTTTCAGCAAGCCATACTAAAAATGAACCCCACCTACTTACATAGCAATATAACTAAATTAGAAGGACCCTCACCGGGGGGAATTTGAACGTATAATAGTACTTTTATTCTGTATATTTTCTTTACATAGTTGATCTTTGTCCTGCTTCATCAAATTTGATATTATGTTTTCTGGCTGCTTCAGTATTGCTCCTCAGATCAGACTTATCTGCATTACTGCTGTTTGTCATTGTGGATTCTACTTCTGTGTCTTCAAAAGTTGCTCCAATGGGCCTCAGAATTTTAGCGTTCTCTGCTGGGGGCCGCTTCCAGTGGGGCCTGCTCGCCATCCACAAAATAAGTGAACCAAAAATGACAAGCAGAAGACCAAGGCAGTTCACTAAAGTTGCTTCTGGTGGGGATGCACTGTATGCAGGATTTTTCCTTTGAAAGGGGAAAAAGAAAGAAGAGGTTAGAAAAGATTGTTTTAAAGACAATCCTGGTCTAAAAACAACAGTGTCCTGCTAGGTAGTTCATTTTAATACAAGCAAAACAAAACTGTCCCAATACTGGATGCTTATTATTTGGGGCAAATGGATGTATATTTGCAATGAATAGCCTTAATAAACAAGTGGAAACAAATACTTACAATGCAAATATAAGCTTTTCTGTGATTCCCATGAGAGCTGTTGCAATCACTGTTGCAAAGATGGTAAGACCCGAATAAACATGTATTGGCATGAGAGCTACGCGGAGATGAACTGGAGCAAATGGGAGCAGAAAGACAGCGAAACCCAAGAAAAGCTAAAACCAAAATAGATTCATAGTTAAGGCTAGATGGAAAACAAGTTGCACTTCTCAAGCAAAATAAAAATAATTATAAAAATTCCATTCTGATATGTCTTCAGGTGAAAAATTGAAAATAATTGACATTTCCATTTTTTAATGTGTTTTCCATTAAAAACAAAGCAAAATTCTGGATTAGCACTTGGGAAATAGACATTAAATATTTTATAAATCATTCTACCTAATATTGGTGTCCAAACTTACTGATAGTGCTAAAACTCCAACCAAACTAAATACTGGAAACACAAGTTTTCAGTGTCATTAATTCACTAAGATAGTAAAGGTGTGAGGACCCACACTTTTACAGTCTTGTCAAGTCTTACTCTCTGCTCCTGTTGCAGATTTGCACATAAAGGAACATCAGAAGGCAGTCTAACCTTCTGACTTGAGTGGATTAAATATCTTGTTAGAATTTCAGTTAAATTTAAGTGCCTATCTTTAGAAGGGGAATGGTCTTTCAATATATCAATCACATGGCATTTGCAGAGTGAAGACATGTATGGCTGGCATCAAGTTATTCAGGGGACATTAGTCCTCCAATTAGAACTAATTTATGGTGGAAAATAGCTTATCATGTCCCATGGCTGCATCCACAGGCTTGCCCAGTCACATTGAGGTTGCATCCCTTCTTTAGTTTGTTCTACGGTTACTCTTCCCTGCTGCTAAATTAGACACCGTGAATGAATTTGTATTTCATTCTGCTTTAACTCAGTCTTAGCCCTTGTTTTATCTTTTCATAATGGATTAGAGAGCCTTATATTTTCTCCCTGGGAGGCTTTTTAGCACACCATTATCAAATCATCTCTTAATCTTAGATCTGCTAAATAGCTGGAGTTTTTGAAGTCTTGCACTGGAAGATAGCTTTTCCAGCTCTCAAATTACTTTTACAGAATTTCTTTGGGTTTGTTGCTTTTTATTTTTCTGATCAGTCTTTTATAGTTAAAAAAAAATCCATAATATTTCATATTAGTTTCACTAATGCCATCTTTTTCCTGTCATCATAGCATTGTGTGAACTCATTTAGAGCTTCATGTCATTTTTGAGTACTTCTTTCCAGAGGCACGATTTTCCAAGAGACAGTCTCATTTTACATTTTTGGCCTGTTCTTAAATTCATGACAGTGTGCTATATCGTATTAACCTACATTTGGCTTAATTAGAATATAGTTACAATATTGTAGGCAGAGTATTATGTGAGTGTATGACTGACATGCCCCTTGTGGTTAAGTGCCAAGTGTCTTCTCTGTTAACAAAGATACCACTTTATGACTATTTTTTATAGCGCTCTGTCACTTAATAAACATCAGTTTCTACTGGAGACTCTACAGTCTCTAACTGGAGACTTACATCCCAGGTTGGAGAAAGGAACACCAAGGATCTTTTGATGCGATAGGTAAGTGCCATTGATCATGTTTATAGTAGCAAAACAAAAAGTAGAACTAAGATTTTAGTCACAATTCTTCATTTAACCATTAGAAAAAATACTGATACTCAGTGTAGTGGCAGCACAGACTTCCTTGAAATACCTGCATTATCAGGACAAACTTAAAATTAACATTGTTCTTTTTTATTCATTCATATTCATTCTTATTAATTTGTTCAACTATAGATAATATACTTGACAATGTTGCAATATGCTGTATTTTTTTCTAAATGTTAAAAAACTATTTCAACACTGTTTCCTGTCTATCTTGGCCCGAGCAGTGAAGGATAAAATCCAAAACCCAAATCCCTTAGCTGAGGCTTTTCTGTACTTGATCATAGATAACTCTTTTTTCTTTTTAGTGTTTTGGGGAAAAAAAATATTTGAAAGTACAAAATAAATTTCCGTTATGTAATAACACATAGGGGAGTTCAGAATGTATATGCAGAAGCATCTCTATCTGTGTTCTGTAAATTTCAAGGCATGGTTGCTATTCTTTGCCAAATGCCAAACGCACTAAGTTAGCTCATTTTACATTACAATAATGCTAATTCTCTGCCAAGAGCAGTTAAATCATGCCCAGGAACATCTGTCAAAGTTCTGCTGATTCAGGAAAACTGGTTAGCCAGCAGTAGCTCATTCAGATGTCAGATCCTTTAAGTCTCTACTGCTCCCTGATGCACTTGTTCTGCTGATTAACAAAGTCTTAAGGCCAAGAAGTGACTACTTATATTTATGATAGCTGGAAAAAAAACAACCAACCAAACAAAAAAGCCTTGTTACTTCATCTGAGGCTTCCTTAATAAATGCCCTATCTATATCTAAATATGCTGCCAATAAACCAAGTAACTTGCTGTAAGTTCAGGAGTTAATAGGGCTTAGAAACACACTACTGTGTAACTGTATTGTAAGTTAATGACCATTATGCCAGCAAATAAACAAAGTATGCTTAAAAATGCATTTTTCCTCAAAGTCAGTGATCCAGTATTTGTACATTTACATGGTAATTTGCCTAATCAGAGTGTAAAATGGCTATCCCAGTAGTTATAATGTGCTAGCAAGAGCCTATTGTGCCTGAATTACTCAAAACATTCTTCAAATTTACAACCTGTTTATAAATACAGTTAGATTCTGACCTGTAGAGAATAAAATATAACAGCAGTCAGCCCAATCCAGCTGTGCAGACTGTACATGTTAGGAATATTCTTGGCATTGTGGAATTCAAACACAGCTACCATAGAAACAATTGCAAGAATCATAGCTATGGTATTTAATCCAGCATGTATGAACTTCATTAGGAGTTTACTGCACTTCCAGGTCCAGGGCAATCTGTACACAATAATAGCTGAAGAAAGAAGAGAAACAAGATTTTAGGCTTTATAGGATAATTTCTTCAGATGTTAATAGTTATGCATAATTCACATAGTTACATTGTAAATTACAGCAAAATCCAACCTTAATTCTTCTAAAAAGTCTATTAATAGGCTTTTTCTCATACACTTAGCATAGCATACTCTGAAAATACAACCGAGCCTTAAATATAGCTTTTAAGGGATTTTTTCTCAATTATAAAAAAATCCACAAACTTAAGTGTGTTTCGAAAAAAACCCTGGTAAATAACTTGAACGTCATCTTTTCCTCAGGCATTAAATTGATCTAACAGGGATTTCACATGGAATTTTGATTTTTCTGCTACTAGTCAGATTGGAGCAATATAGCCTGATTCTTCTATTGAGGAGATCACCTGTTGATAAAGTGTGTAGGATTATTTTATAATATTTATTCTCTTTGCCAAGTTTGGATAATGCTGTTCTCTAATTGCATACTTATATGACTGTCTATTACATTGATATTAATAAGATTGTCTTAAAGCAATCTATTACATAAATATGATTCCACACACCAAGCTTATCACCTCCAACAGTTCCCCAAAGGGACATTATGTGATAATGTTAGAATCATAGAATCCTAGAAACACTAAGGTTAGAAAATACCTCTCAGATAATTGAGTTTGACCATTAACCTATCACTGTCACATCTACAGTAAACCATGTCCTGAGCACCACATTTATGTTTTTTCGAATGCTTACAGGGACAGTGATTCCATCACATTTTTGGAAAACCGTTTCAATACCTGCCCAACATTTCTGTGAAGAAATTTTTGGAAGTATCCAATCTTAACCTCCCCTGGTGCAATTGGAGGCCATTACCTCTTGTTCTATCACCTGTTGCTTGGGAGATGAGGTTGATCCCCACTTGCTATACCCTCCTTCCAGACAGTTGTAGGGAATGATAGGGTCCCTCTCTTAGCCTTTTCTCCAGGCTCAACACCCCCAGCTCCCTCAACTGCTTCTCTTCAAACTTGTGCTCCACACCCTTCACCAGCTTCATTGCCCTTCTCTGGACACACTCCAGCACCTCAGTGTCTGTCTTGTACTGAGGTGCCCAAAACTGGACACAAGATTTGAGGTGCGGCCTCACCAGTACAGGGGGAACAATCACTGCCCTGGCCACATTTCCTGCTGGCCACACTATCCCTGATACAGGCCAGGATTCTGTTGGTCTTCTTGGCCACCTGGGCACATACCAGTTCATGTTCAGCCAGCTGGCAATAATATCCTGCATTAGCCTATTATTAATCAACTTAGTACTAATGATGACTTCTAATTTTGTAAAGCAGATGTGTCAAAAGACCCCAAAACAAACTGCAACATTCCATGAGGATATTCCTAGTATATCTTCCTTACCATATGTCCCACAGTCAATAATTTATTTGCAGTGCAGTAGAATACTGGACTCTGTATGAAGAAAACTTAATAAGCATATCTCCTGGTCTCAGTTTTTAGTCTTTGATTTCAGAGGGTCAAGTCTGGACTAAAATTTTTATATAATGTTTCTTTATTGTCATCTAGATGATTTAACTTCCAAAAGCACTATAAAATTCCCTAGTCACTTGTCCACATAGTCTCAGATATCTGTTTGGGCCTTGAGTTTTCTAAGTTGTTTCCCATAAACATCCCAATAAAAAACCAAGGAATAACTGACTAATGGCTTGGCCAGTTGTTAACAATATCATTCATTACCATGTTACATGCCACAGCCCAGGCCATATGCATGATATTATAGTTTGGTTTATCATCTTTCTGTGAGGGCTTTGTATGAAGTTACACATTGCAATTTCATTGCAATAGTTTATCATTGTGAAAAGACACAGTTTTATTTCCCCTTCACCACTTCTGTGTGCTTCTCCCTGCCTTGTAACTGGTGCTTCTCTGATCTGCAGGAGGAAAGAAGACAATCTGGGGAACAAAGGGAGAGAAGGAAGAGTCACCTTTCAGTGAGTACAAGCTCTTAAAAACAGATGTGATGTGTAATTTCATGTCAAAATTAAAACAACCTAAGTTATAAGCACATACATAATTAGAATGTTTGGCGGTGACATGGTAAAGCAGCCTTGTGAAGAGCTTTCTCAAGGCAGAACTCTCTTGTTCTGTTCTACAGATCTCTAGTACTGTTAAGAAATTTGACAGCCTAGGTACCCTAGACTGAGCTTTTTGACTCAGATCTTACTCCTGTTTTAAACTATGATTTTAAAATGTGTCACTCAGGGCAGAGTTATACCTTGCAACATCTTTATATGGCATGGGACATCTGTCATTTTACAAAAGTACAGGGCAGAATTCTAGAGTTATTGACCAACAATACAACATTTCCATTCTTTGTATAGACTAACAAACTGAAGATAACAATTGGTTTAATCATTATTTAAAATCCTCTATTCAAATTTAACTTTTGTCAAATTTAACCAAGTTTTTTTTAGCTACACCTTTCTACTTTCAACTACTTAAAGACTTCTTTTGCTTGTATGTGTCCAAAGAGGTATCTGATTTCCCACACTCATCCAAATTGCTTTTAATTCAGTGGCAGACTTCCAGCAGGCAAATTTGAATCAGATTCACAGTGGTATCTTATCTGTTAAGATTTCATCTGATTTACTACAGTACCTCTTCAGTATCCAACTTTGCTTTTCCTATTGTGTAATAGGACTTCCTCCCTAAATTGTGCTGTATTATTAGTGAATTCCTTGTATGTGTATAGTTTCTCAGCTATGGTAAACTTCCATTTACTTTACCTATATCCTTACCCATACAAGGCTTGGGGCAACCCCCTCTCTCTGTGATAAAGGGAAAAAAATGAGTTTCAGAGGGAAAAAATTAGCAAATACATAAGAAAAAGCTGCAGAAAGCCTCTCCCTATTATCTTCAAATGTTCTATGCTTATATTAAAAAAAAAAAGGTTGAGCACATTAAGTAGTATAGATCTTAGTGAAGTCAACATGTGATTTTTATTGTTTATTTTTAGTCTGAAATTACACTTCCTATTGAGCAATGCTATGTAAAACAACTTTAAAATATGGTTTATTGCTCAATAGTAGTTTGCAGCTTGAAGCTACAAGAAGGCTGAGAACAGCCCCACTCCCATTGAAAAACAAAAATTTACAGTGTATGTTGAGATCACAACATTCTCTTCCTAGCCAGAACTAGACAGCCTTTGGCATCTTCCAGCCTTTTGACTGGTTGAGTTGGAAGTGTAATGGGAAAACATTAGTCCACGACTGAACTCTATGAAATCCAAAGTTCATACACTCTTGAAAAAAAAAAAAAGCAAAAAAAAAGCAACCCTGTATCCTAATAATTATATGTTATTTAAGCAACAGAATAAATTATTAATTTAAGAGATGCTCTTTACAAAACACTTAATCCTAAGTCTAGCCTGAAGAATTGCATTTTCATAGTGCTTGTAGTGCTACATTTTCTCTGGCAAAAACCTCGCTCCTGGATCAAGCTTTTGTGGTACTGAACTTTCCTTTCTCTTCTTGTGTCGTGGAAGAGAGCAAAAAGACAAACTTTCCTAGGGCAGCATTTCTGGCATTTCGATTTTCAACTTGCATAAATTCCAGCTGCCTAGGAAAAACACACCTCGCGAGCATTACTCAAAGTGAACGGCAATCCCCGGGCCAGGATAAACAAGTGCTTGCAGAAAAAAACCCAAAACAACCCAAAACCCGTATGTAGCAATTTTGGCTTATTACAAGGGACTCTTTATCCCTTTTCCGGGAGTACTGGCTTCCCTAGATCGCGGACCGACCGCTGCGCTCTCGCTGTCACCCGCTGCCTGCCTCAGCCTCCAGCGCCCCGCCGCCCCGGCCCCAGGCAGTCCCTGCTCCCCCGCAGCTCCGTGCCGACCCGGGCCCCCGACGCACCGATGCCCTGGATGAAGACGAAGCCCGTGATGATGAGGACGGGGTGCCAATTGAATTCTCCCGGGCTGCCGTCCCAGCTCAGCCCCTCGCGGTAGTGGAAGACCCAGACGAGGGAGAGAATGACCGACACGAAGCCGACCAGCAGCGTAGAGGCCAGCAGCGCCAAGAATCGCCCGTAGTCCTCCATCTTTCGAGCCCCGTGCACGGCAGCGAGCGCCGCGAAGGAGGGGCGAGACGGCGGCCGGGCGGGGTCGGGCTCGTGCGTGGGCTCGGGTCCGGCGGGGACGGGACAGGACGGGACGGGATGGACGCAGCAAGGGCCGGGAGCAGGGCGGAACTCCGCGCCCGTCCACCCTGCCCACTCCGAGCGTCCCGTCGCGTTCAGAACTCCGCCTTAGAAAGAATTTTCTGTGTCCCTCCCATGGTGGCAGCCCGACTGCGCTCCCCCTGGCAGGCAAGGAAGGGAGATGGTGGTCACGGGTTTTGTGCGGAGAGGCTGTTGTGGAGGTTGGAGAGTTCACAGACCCGCCATAAAGATAAGCCACCACAGTCATAAGTGCTTACAGATAAGGCAGGAGCGCTGTAATAATGAAGAGACAGCGCATACAGAAAATTCAGAGGAGCAGGAGGGCACTTAAGGACACTAATGTACTTACCCGGAGCAGTCTTGCCATCATGATCACCCCCTTCTCACTGGATTCATTGAGTGCTGCAAATATAGAACAGATACTAACCAGGTTCATATGTGGAATCTGGCCTAAGTATGCAGAAGGATGTGGACATCGTTCTGTTGAATAGCACAAATATGTCAAATATCCACTGGCAAAGAAAGGGAATGCATAAAACTTAGACAATTCCAATCGGTATGGAAGGGCCCATTGCAGGGAATTTAGAGAAGAAAACAGAAGGAAACAAAACAGAATTGCAAAAGAAGCAATAGGAAAAATATGCCAAAAATATAACATGACAGATTAGACCGGTTTGGTCAAAACTGGTCAGCAGTTACTTTTTGTTTTGGTGTAGAACGTGCAGCTGGCTCTGAAGCCTGTCAAATGTAGTAAGAGAATACGCCCAAACATATATTCAATGCTAATTTTCGGGTGTTTGATTAGCTTACTTTTAAAATATATATTAGTGTTGAACTGCATATGAATTAGAAGTTTGTCAAGTGATTGAGAGAAAAAAGTACTATTTACTCTGGCTACCATTTGAGCTCTCTGGTATCTCACACTTAAACTGAGGCCTAGCAAATGTACGGGAACAGTCTAATGAAATTTAAAATAGTTTCAGTAGAATTCTGCCAATTCAAACACTGTACTTACTAAACTGTTGGAAATATCTACATAGAGACATGAAGACCAAGCCAGACTGGAGTGGAATACAAATATATTTCTTCATTATTGTCTTTAATTTCCTAAGAGTAGATGCTGATGTTTGAAAGAAAAGCTTGACTTGAGCAGCACTTGTATAAAGTTATTTAGCTTTAGTTTGCATGGATTTTGTGAGATCTGCCCTCAGCATTTAACTGGTTGCTCATTCTACTCACAATGGTAAGTAGAACACTTGCATTGTTAAATTTCATAAGTCACAGTATCTAAGAGAAGATCTAAGCCCTAAATCTTCTGATGAATGCACTCACACATAATCTTTTAAGGGTGCCAGGTTATCATTAGTTTATGAGGCACCCAGGTTATCTCAATATTATGGTCAGAAAAATTTTACTTTGGTCTCTGTAAGCCTAAAAATTGACATAAATGTTTATTTTCATTTGCCTCCTGTGAACCTAAATCACCCAATGGCAAAATGCTTCCAGTTCCCACTGATTTCAACAAGCTTTGATTATATCCACTATCCCAACAGTCCCATTTAGGAATCTTCTACACAAGTGGATTTTACTTAAGCTAAAACTGTATCTCTCAAGACTTCCATGAATTCCTATAGCTCAAACTGGTTTACCCTGTTAAAGCAGCAAATAACAAGAGCAGACACAAAATTCTATTGAACTGAGTATGAAGTCTCGTTTTACCAAGTAATGATGAGCAATTTTTTTAAAAAATAGAACTGAAGAAATTCTAAAGCTTAGATATTGTTAAATAAGTCAAACCAGAATAAAGTGCAAAATAAATTGTTAGACAAAGTGAAATGTTCTTTATGGAACATCTGTAATGCAGAAGAGATTTCAGGCAGCCCTGTTAGTAACTCTGGCCTGTATTTCTCTGCATTTCCTGTTCTTCCACCTCTTCTTGCCCACCTGGTGCAAATATCAGATTGGGACAGAATCAGAAGCAATCCTTAGCACAGCTACGATGTCTGAGTGGATTTCTTGTTTATTTGGGGGTGGGAACCAAGCACGATACAGTTGACTGCTGAGGGCTGAATGACGCACTTGATAATCTGCTTGGAAAATAACCCCCCACTAGCATAAAGATGCTAGTGCATAAAAATGAAACTATCTTGTATGAAGCTTTCAAGTCTCTTGGATCAATGAACACCTGCTTTTGTTAACCATTACTGTGGATAGGTTCTACAGCCGTTCATAATCCCTATTATTTTCCAGAGCTTCTGTCTCCTAAAGACAGTGATATTTTTCCAGTACATTACCAACTCTGCAGTTCTGTTGGGACATGATCTAACATGCAGTTCTTTCTTTGGGTTGCTGCACTGTCAGATGTAGGATAACTGTGACTTCAGACCTGGATGAACTTCAGAGTAGACAGACAAAATTAAGACTTACCAAACAGACGAAGATTCAAGGATTATTTTGAAGAAGTAGCAATGGATTCCTGCCAGTATTGCACAAGTGGTACTTGGCAACTGCTGTCATTATTGCTATACCTTTCATTCATTTTGAGAGCAGCAGCCTGAACGTAAGTGTAAATAAAATTACTATCTAAGCAAAACACCATGTCACCACAGGCCACTATTTTGTGCTTCTGATGTAACTTTTTTAATACAGGAAGTGTTTCTAGTTTCAAGTGACCAATAACTGACTTGTCAGAGATGTAAAAAATTAGTCTTTTTTACCAGCTACAATTTTATCTCTTTGTGCTGGACAAGTCCTTTAAGATCTAAGCCTTAGACCTGGATATTCCAGATAAGTTACAGTATCCCTTAAAGCATTTGGATTAGTTTCTCAGAAACCTGATGGCTGTTCATTTTATAAACAAACAAAAGTGCTAGGATTGTCTAGTCAGCTTCGTTCTGGCAGCTAATTTAACTGACAGTTGGGGAAGCTTTAGAAATACTTCTGTAGAAGTTTTCTTACCAGGATTAATACAGACAAAGGTGTTCAAGTAATTAGTGTTTGAATGGCACAAACAAACCAGAATGATCCTTTTACTCTTTTTGGTACTGAGTTCCATGCCTAAGCAACAGAACCATTTGACCTTTGGTATTGAGAACATCACTAATTTGTCTTCGCAAATTGCAAATTGTGACTGTGGAACAAGACTCTTCCAGTAAATGATTTTCTTATTCTTTACCCTAGAAAGAGCTTTTGCTAAGGTAAAATAAGGCACATAGTGCACCTTTTGTCTAAAATGTTATACTGGTCATAGGCCAGTCATTGTGACCTGTGCAATGAGACTCTTTATTGATGTTCAGTCATAAACATTTTGCTTCTCTGAGTTGTAGGATATTTTCTAATAATTATTTTTTAGAAGCTTTTCAAAGTTGTGGAACTGTGGGACAGTAGTTGGAACTGTCAGAGCAAGATTATAAAGTTTTACAGCTTTAATTTTTTATTTGGCTTGTGCTTTCTTATTTTCTTCTCTACCACTCACCAGCCTTGCCAGTGAGTATGTACTCAAGTGACAAGAGAAAGGCAAGATTTGCACTCTTTTCATGCTTGAAGCAAATCTTATCAAGAGAAGTCACTCCATATCTTTTAAGTTTCTAGGCTGGGAAATTCCACCTGGGTCTCTAAACAGCTATATTTATCAAATACAAATAAAGGGCTAACATTTATGAGATCCTAATTTTGCTTCTCTGTTCTGAGCCAATCATTGAGATGCCATGGTAAAGTAGAAAATAAAAAGTGATTTTGTTGAAGTAGAAATACTGGAAGTATGCTGCTTTGGTCTACAAAAAAAAATGTTCCTGAGACAGCCATAAAATCAAGCCAGCATTCAGGCAGTACAAAGAGGCAGGGACATTACAAAGGGCTAAAATGAGAAGAGCATGGTGTCAACATTCAGGAGTTTGCTAGATTTCCATTGCCCCAGAGCATGGAAATGTGTGTAACCATGCTACATATTGCATGTTAGAGGTAGGCAACATCCAAAGTTGAGACTAACTGCAGATAGAGAAGATAATAGGGAAAATTGCCAATGTATGAGTCTGAATATGGAACATCCAAGTAAACACATTAACAGAATAATTTTCCTGCCTGTCTTCTGGCAAGAAGCTGTTACTGGACTGTCTGGAGAGCCTGCAAGCCTATCACGTGGAATGCATTTCTTCTCCTGCAGCATCTCAAGTAAGCCAGAGTTCTTGAGTCACTTTTTGGAGTAATTCCAGTGAATTTTAGCTTTCCCTACCATGTTTCCTTTTTTCTTCCTGAGAAGAATGTGCCCTTACTCTTCCCTAAAAATACAGTGTTCTCAACAACACATTATTCCTTCTCCACTCAGCCAGGAATAAGGCATTTATACTCCCAGTTTACTAAATGAGTTACTAAGCTATACCAAGCAGTTCTTAACAATCACATTATTGTAACTCTTCACTCTGCTAGGATACCTAGTCCTTTTTATAAAAAAAAAAATCAACTCCCCCCCCCGAAAAAAAGCAATCTATTTTTACAGTTGTTAATCTTCTATTAGCCAAAGCAAGCACTTCAACTGCTTTATTAAATCTATAAATATGAGTGCACTGCCATAAAATTATTTTCTACCTTCTTTCTAATTATTTTTATATTCTATAAGAATATAATAACCTGAAGATTTTAGTCATCATTTTGTAATTTCAGTAAAGCAGAAATAAATACTATAGTTCTACTATACTATACTATTTCTGTTATACTATAGAAATACCAAGTCTAACAACCAGAGAGCTTTGATCTATGAATGATCTCTTCTGATCCTCTCTGAATTGTTGATACAATTCAGTTATTATTGGTGAGGCATTGCTACAGACATATCAGATCAAGTCCAGAAAAAATAAGCTCTTTAAAGAGTAGTTTAACAATACTTGTCAGTTAGAAAATAACTGTTGTTGTTCTACATATTCTTTTGTGTTTCAGTCATAGAAAACCAGTTTTACTACTTTCCCTTTTTTGCACTTTCCATTTAGGATTTGTTCATTCTGGGAACAGCAGGAAGCTTGTTTCAAAGAACCTTTGGTGAAATCCAACATGAATTCACTAGTCCATGACTTTTTTAATTACTAGACCAACATTTTGCTTCTTGCAGGCAGAGTGCTCAGAGACCTCCCTCACAACTGTTCTTTCAGAAAACATTCAGCCTACATGCCACCCTACACTCAGGTGTCCTTTCTAGCAGGTATTCCTTTTAACAATCTTTATTATAACTGGGAACCAGATGAATTTATTAGCTGTTCCCAAAGTGAAAACTTCTGGAAGGTAGGGTGGAAGTTTGGTGTTGCTGCTGCCCTTTATTTCTACTGTTATTTCATTATCTTTTTAAAAATGTCCTTTTTGTGTTGTTTCATCTTTCCAAAATTATAATTCACTTTCTTTTACATTACATTTTTTTAAAAACTCACCATAGAAAATTTATTTAATTTTTCTAGAGCTCTTCTCTATTGCATCATCTAGAATGATCCAACTTAATTAGTAAACCCTGGAGCAAAAAGAAACATTTGCATGTAGAGTTACCATGCTTATGATGACAGTGATGGTAATGAGTTCTGTTTTGAAGAGCTATGCTTCTAAGCCCATCTTTGGCTTGCATTTGGAAAAACTTTATCACCATGAAGTCTACAGCCTGTGTTCAGCCTGTGTTTTGCTGTTGTGTTTTTTAACTTAAAATGAATGCTTTCACTCTGCAGATTCTGAATATACCACATAGAACTCCAGTGTATCAGATAGGCTGCACACAGTAATAAGGGTAAATGGCTGGGAGCTTTAGCTTAGACAGAACAACTCCTGACCTTAACACGGCAGAGAATTGTTTGGAGATAGATATGTATATCTATGTAAAAACATATGAAAATATATTTAGAAACAGTAAAGTACATAATTTATTAATATTTATCTTTAAATCAAAACACACACAACCAGAAAACCTGAGTGATTTTATTTCTCACACAAAACCAAGAGAAGGATTTTGTCTAAGTGGTTTAATGGTAGCACTACAATTTTCATACTACATACAAAATTTATCCTAGATAGTTTTACATACTTTGATTAATTAAGAGTTTGTATTACAGTTGCATAGGTAAAACTATATAAGACATATCACAGCAGATGGTAGATAGTAAGTAAATCCATGTCTTTCTCCTTGATGCCCAGTATTTCAGTCCTATTGCTGAAGAGAAGCAATAAATCCTGCATCTAGCATTAATGATGAACCGGTAAATACAAGAAAAGCAATGTATGAACTACAAGCAAGTGTACAGTGTCACAAAGAAAAAAGAAACAAGACTTTATGTAGTAGTACAAAATGTTAAGATTAAATCCAGCCAGAAAAACAATAGTTGATTACTATGTATGGAATCCTTAAATAGCATCCAAAAGTCTCTGTAGCTGGTGTTTATGGCTTAAATATATACAAAAGTTCTCCCTCCTTTTTTTACAAAACATTTTCTGTTTTTTTTATAGCACTAAGGATCATCATCTCTTGCAGTATCACATACCATCTGGTAAACATAACAACTGAATCTCCTGTTAGGCTTCTGTTCTATATGTAATACGAGGTCTTTGTCAAAGTAAACTTCATGACTGTAAGTCTGAAATGAGAGAAAAAGAAGTTCAGATTGCACTCTCTATTTCCACAGCTTGCTAATATCCCTATCATTTTCCACGAGGAACAAAAAATATTTAACAGTGGTGAACTCCATGATCAGACAGAAATTTTGTGTGGATACACAGAGATTACTCTTCCAGATAAAGGACAGAATTTTAAAAGTTTGAGAGGTTTCTCATATCCCTATTTTAGGAATCTAGGTTCAGAGCATCTGATTTAAGATCACAAGTTGCCTACGCAGTCAATAAGAAAAGAGGTGTAACTGAAAATTCAGCTGAAAATTTCAGACCGTTTAAGTTGGATGTCTAGCTAAACTTGGACTGTATGAACACTCCATTCCATCTTCCCAAATATATATACAACGAGGTCCATGCTTCATTTTATGCATGAGTACTTCAAGTTAAACTAGAGAGACTATTCACAAGTTGTAAAGTTAGTCTGGCATAACTAGACATAGAGTATTTAAGCTGATAAATACTTCAGAAATACATTAAGGGAAACCCTTACTCTAACCAAAAAAACCCCAAACAAATCAACCAGCAACAACAACAAATCACTATTTTAAATAATGGGGACTTTCAGGTAAATTAACTACTGTCTGATGGAGTACTTACAATTTTAGAGTTGTAATTATTATTTTATGCAAATCTCATCCCTTTGCAACACTACTTATACATCTGCTTGAAATCTGAACAAAAGTGGTATGTAACTAAGTATGGCGAAGAGACAGTGGGAACAAAAGACAAGAATTTTCCTCACCACATCCCAGGACTCCTTTAATGGAATACTCTTAAGTAGAATGCCATGTTCGTTGCAGTGAAAGTCAAGGTGAGCTCTTCCATCAGCTCCTATCTGAGTAACTGCCACAGTGGATAATAAATCCAATTCATCTTCATAGTCCACAATTTTGAATGTCTTAGGAAAAACAAAACCTCAAGTTTACAAATCAAATAGAAATTCACATTCCCCTTTACCTAAATTGCATAGCTCTCTTTTCTTCATGTGAAAGCAGAATTGGGCAAATTCTAGTTCTTAAGTCTTCTTATCCAAAAGAAAACTTTGAGAGCCCAATACCCAACAGGCATTTTCCCACAATATGAGTTGTCAGGGTATTTCAGCAAAATTCCTTAAGCAGGAGAAAAGGAAGTAATGTCCTGAAAAATCCTGAAGTGCAAGTACATGTATTTTATATGCATCATACAGGAAAGAGAAAAGAAGTACTTTTAAAGTGGCCAAAGAAGTATATTTAGGCTCTTGAAGCAGAGACAGTGTAGCGTTAAACTATCATAGGTTTTGAGGGAATGGGTACATTAGAGTAATTCCATGAATTTCTGTGTGTTCTGTTCAGATCTCTCTCTTGCTCTACAGATTATATGTCAGTGAAGAACTGACACCAAAATGTGTAGATAGTGAGATAAAGGCAATTAAGAGGTTCACAATGACATACTTCTTAAATTCAAGCCAGTCTTTTTCTTCCATAACGTAAAAACATTTACTAGAAACACAAAGTGTAACAGCAGGAAAAAAAATAGTGTGCAATTATTTTTATTATGGTTAAAAGAAAAAGTGAATAGGAAAACTGCAGACCCTTAAGGGTCATACTGGACTGTGCTGTACTTTTACCATAGTAAAATCTATTTCTTCAGAATAAAGGATAGGAGTTACTGCCAGAAACCAATTAATTTTACCTGTTGTTCTTATGTCAATTATACATCCAGCTCTAGATAGAGAGCTAAAAAATATTTTTCATAACCTTTTAGAACTCAAGTGTTTTCATTCTCAAGAAGCAGTTACTTAAAGGAAAAGTGTTAAATGCCTTATCCTATAATCCAGTCAAAAGGGGAGAGAAAAATAAAGTTTAGACACACTGTAAAAAAGACAAGAGGATCCTAAAGCAGGGGAAAAGAAAAAGTTTCTTTCATCTCATAAAATGCTTTATAAGAAATATTCAAAGAAGATATTTAAATGGAGGAAAGAGTAATGATTTACACACATTAACACATCTTTTCTGTGCCGTTGAAAATCATATGGAGTTATGGTATCATGGGGCATAAGATCAGTTATTGAAAGAAAGAAAAAATGCAAATCTCCAATGTCAACCAAGGAGAAAAGATGATAAACAGCATGTGAAGCAATTGGAAGAAGACAAAGAGAAGAGGAATAAAGAACTCAAGGATACACACAGCTAATGGTTACACGCACTGCACCTGAAACAAGAAGGGCTTCTGGCTAGCTAAACACTAAAATAATTCATGAAGGCTCTTCTTACATCAGTTACCTCTTGTTCTGGGTCATCATCCAACAAAGTAAAACGCTTTTTCACCACTCGACCAGAAGCTGTTACAGTAACACTGTTGTTCACCTTTGGAGAAACATAAAAAAGTATCTCTAGACTTTGGAGCGACTTAGTTTCTATCAATTTGACAATGTATCTGTTTCATATATTTTGGTTTCTGACCTTGTTTAACTCATTAGCTACACATAGCCCTGGTGCTGCTGTTTTCTTTATGAGCTCAATAACTTGGTGACTTTAATTGAGACATTATGTTTACTCATATTCAGAGATGTCCCACAGAGGTGGCAAAGGTTCTCAGCTACCATAATTTTCTGAACTGAAGTGACTAGAACCAAGATGCTTGAAGGAGAATTAAGATTGCTAAATCACCACCATTTTTTCCCCTAAACTTTTACTTCCAGAAGATGGGAAAACTAGCATCTTAAACCACCATGGCTGCTTCCACTGGGCTTTGTTAACACCAGAAATATTAAAAATTAGGTTATCAGTATCTTCATAGAAGTCAAAAGGAATAAGCAGAGCACAGGCAGGATTAGAACTCATATTTCTTTCTTCTTACTGTAACACAAGTTACCTACACAACTTTCAAAAAGCAATATGGCAAGTTATTAGATGACCTGGTGTTTAGTTTATGAATTCAATGCAAGTTATGCTCTTGAGTTTGTGTAGATTTTTAATCTAAACAAACCTTTTTTTCCTGAAAAAGCTTAAAAATTAGCATCACAGATTCTCACACATTTTACATTATTCAAACTATAAAAACGGTAAGATGTAACCTTGTCTTCTAATCAAAATGACAGGTCCAGGCACTACCTAGAATTTTTTTCATGTGTGCTCTTTAACCTTTTTGACATGAGATTATCTTTGTGATTCTGTATCACAAAAGACATCATGAAACAACTGAGGTGATTTAAGAACTCAGTTCTACCATTAGTTTTAAATCATCCTCTCACACTTGATTCAACCTTTCTGCACTCTTCTGATCCACTGATGACTCAGTCCTGTTCTGCTCCAGTTCAGAAAAACAAGCAAGCAGAAAGTACTCACCTTTCCTGCCAGGTTATTATTCTGTTATTTTAGTGCACTGATTTGGCTCACCAAGGGTTAGGATCAATGCCAGACTTGTCACAAGAGAATGACAGGTGTGCATGGCCAGGAAAAGGAACAGACTTTTGGAAGCATTGCAACATCTTTATTGTCTTATGAAGACTTACCACTAAGTTATGAGAGACTTGAAACACTTCTAGCATTTGTATGATCAACTTACCTGAGCACCAGAGATGCACACAATTATCACTTGGTGGCACCTTCATTTGAAGGAAATCTGTCACAATCTTTTAAGTATGTTTTATACCCATGACACATAGTTACACTGTACATCTGAATATTTTAAGAATACTGAAAACTAAAGAAAAGACTGGAGGTTTCAGAAATCTATCCTGGAAGTGTTACTGTTTTCAAAATTCTTTTCATTCCACTTAAATGTCCAGTGAAGATGAAGAATGTCTTTCAATAAACCTTGGGTAAAAGCCCATAAAACACAGTGATTACTCAAATATGCAAACCCCCGTTTATAGCTCAAAAATCACACATTGTGATCTCAGACACTAAACTCACACAGTTTTCTCTGTTGGCTACGATTGTAAAATCTTCTGCAATTTCCATTTGATCTGCATGATTTTTAACTTCCTTAAGCTTTAAGACTCTACAAAAGAAACAAATTACAAAGTAAGTCATGTATTCTAATTTGCTTACAACATTTCTATATAATTTTTTATATCTAGTACATTAAAACATTGTAAATAAATAAAATGGAAATAAATTATTTTTGTAATTTATGTTTATCAGAAATTTTGAAACAGTGGTCCTTGAGTATTTTTCATACCAAAATCTGAACTGTGGCCTCTAGTGCCACATTCATCACACAGAGAAATCTGCAGATGTTTCTAAAAGAGCTTTTGATTCTGATAAAATAATAGATTTTACATTTTCTATAGTCTGATGAGTGTTTGGGTCTGCAAATTGTGAGACTACTGAATTCATGCAGTTATGGAACTTCTCTAATGAATAAAAGATTTGAGTAAAAAAGGGTCATACTTGATCAAATTTGGTCCCACGTGGATTATTCTACCTGACATATCTGGGTGGAAATATATCCAGTCAGGTTCAAGTGAACAGCATTTCATATCCTGTATACCATTTTTTGCCTGAAGAAGAAAAGGAAAACTTAGAATATTAGTATTTTAAAGTCTCACAGATCTAATTAAAGAGGAAATACTGAGCTCCTCACTATATACCTCTGGAGGTTTTAAAGTACTGTTCCTAAACATGACCAGAAAGGACGGCAGTGGAACAATAATAAAAACAACAACAACAATAATAAAAAGACTCTGTTCCAATTCTCAAGAAATTCAGTGGAGCAGTTTAGAGATTTTTAATATGCAATAAGCAATAACCTTGTACCTTAGTGATAAATTGTCCTATCTCTCCTGAAACTAAGCAGAATGAAGATTTAATTTACACCGTGCAAACACTTCAACAATTCCAGCTATTTGAGTATCCAAGACATGGGATGTGTCAAGACATGTGACAAAAATTAGCACAGAGTTTGACTTGAGCTTCAAACCTCAGGCTTAGCCTCTTTTGTGCAAATTATTTGTTGAGCATGTAAGCCTGGAAGACCTTGTGATTTCAGCAGTCAGATGCAAGCTGGTCAAAATCTCAGGATTTTGGCAGTGGCTTTCTGTTGTTAAATTTAGCTATGTCGATCATTCAAATTGCCAAATATATGAACCCACATAGAAAAAAAACAGATGAGAAAGGATTCTGCAAGTCCATTTGAATCAAAATTGATCTTCAGCTACAATTGTGAAACATCAGTTTTGAAAATAACATAGGAGGGAAGTAATTGATCAAACAAGCAAAAAGAGATAAGGACATTTACAGATGAGACTTATTTAGTCAAGAAACTGTGAACAGGCCCAGAAGTTGCTTGAAATACAGAATGATCTTCAGGTCAATTCCAGATTCAAAATAAAAGCTGAGATGGAGAGCTCACACAAAATAGTATTCATATGATAAATAGTACATAAACAAAAATAATTAGGAACAGATTAAACTAACTAATAAAACCTTTCTAGTGACAGAAAGGGATTAAACTGAGCAATCAAATCTTTTTAGGGAGAGAGAGAGAAGGTACAAGTCAAAGATAAACTACAAACATTAAGGATATTTATTCTGCAATATCTTAAAATTTGAAATGATTCTGTATTCAGCATTTAGTAGGCTGACTAGTCAGAAGCATTAGATTGTTACCATGCAAGGAAACAGGTAATGAGACTTAACTTTTAAGTCATGAATACAGTGCTGTGCAGCTCTGACAGTGCTGCTCTTGTATTGGAATGAAGGAAATAGGAGAAGCAGTACTGATTCAGAAGAAAGTATTTTACACATGACTCCATGGGATAGCTAATTTGATACTGGGGTGAGCCCTGTGAAAGCACTGCATTGGTAAACAAAGGTATTATAACCTACTTAGAATAAGAGATGAAGACAAACATAATACACATTAATTTCAGAGAAGCTGCTTTCTGAATATATTACCAAAGCATTGTCTTTCAGAGAACAAATATGGAAGACTCCTTTATGTTTTTTCTTGTTAGGTGTGATGATATAATGCCAAGGGTAACCTCCAATTTGAAATGCATTCTCCAGAGAAGATGCTTCAAATAGCAAAGGTGGGGTATCTGCAAATATTCGGTAACGTTAACACCATTAGTAGCAGAACAGTCATAATTCCATTGATCCTTACAATTCTAAATTCCAATAAAGCTACTAGTTCTTCAGAATTCTTGAAGATCGGTGGAAACACATTAGCTATGAACTCTTTGCCAGCGCCAGCTATGTTATTCTCACCCAGCATTCAGGTGCACATCTGCAGTTCCCTCTGGAGGGTTACTGCCTTATCAGATCTTGAGGTTGAATACTCTTCTAGTATCTTTGGCTTACAAGCAAAGACACAGCAAATAATTAAAATTATTCCAGCTCATCTGATTGAGAAATGATGCACACATGAACAGATCAAGGACCATATCAAAATGGTCACTATTCTTTTGGGAAAAACAGTGATAAATAACTGGAAACAGCAAGCAGCAACCTCAAATGACAAAATTAAATGCAGGAAGATAGAATATTCAGATTCTGCTTCCTCCTTTTGTGTAATACAACTGAATAGTGTGGACCACAATGGATACAATCTGTAGCTAAGTTCACAAAAATCAATCAAAATATAGAATATTTTGCAATTAATGGCAAAAGGTCTAGTTTTCCTGTCACTTCAGTTGGGATAAATTACTGAGATGTACTAGGTTATTAGTACAAATCTTCTGTTTGCTAAATCAGAGGAATCTTTGTATGAAATGGACTGCACAGAACTTTACAACTTCTGCCAACTAGCTAAATTAAAGCAATTTCTACAGCTGCTATAACTGAATCAATTTTAGACTGAAGATCAGCTCTTTCTAACAGAGAAAAGCTGGGGGAAAAAACTGACAAAACGTGGAAAAAATCTGCAATTACAAGGGGAATTTAAACAGGCAGAATCTAAAAACCCAAACTGAATTAGTGCAAGGAGAACAGGGTCCTGATCTGGACTTTGAGTCCCAAATATCCAAATTTTGATTTGATCTTATCCTGCATTGTCTAGATAATTATCCTAATGCCAATGGTGCTGTCACATGTCATCAGATATTATGTTTATGGAGTGCTTCTCGCCTCTTCCTTTGTTCATGTTTCCATCAATTTAGCCATTCAGATTGAATGAAATTAGTTCACTGCCAATGGAAATGAAGTCTTTCCTAAGCTGGAGAGTGTCTGTGTCCCATTTGCCTTTCAGAGTAACACATAGGAAAAGGGAGATTTTGTGCAAGAGATAATAAACAATAGGTTTTAAAAAACTCATGCATCTGCTGGAAATGTAGAGAATGTCGAAGATGGAAGCATAAGCAAAGGACCTACTGATACTAAAATCTGTCAGAAAATGAATAATGAGTTTAGAAAGTTTGTGACATTTTACCCTAACAACTTTTTAAATAGAGCTTATATATCAAGGCCCCTCAAAAATTCTGGTAGATGGACTAAATGATACAATTAAGTGTATCTCATTGGTATATCAATACTGAGTATAGAAGCTGCTTATAAAATCTGCCTTTCCTTTTATGTTCATTTAGCAAAGATTTGCAAGATTATAGACACTTAAATCATTGCGATGTGATTCTGCTGCCTCAACTCCATCTTTCCTGCTGTATGTCACTTGCTGTTGTTGCTTATCACCTCCTGTTTTGTTTGCAAGTCCTTTCCCAAGTCTTGCCAGTTTTCAATCTCCAGCTGAGCTTCTTTGTTCACTTACTTTAAATTCTGCAAACTTTAATCTAAACAAGGTTGTTCCTGGCAGTACTAACAAGTGATTGTTCTGAATGCAAATAAAACCAAAGAAACAACAAGAAAAGCTTCCTACGAGGTATCCTTCTCCTTGTTTTTTTTCCTGAAATTACTGTATCAGCTAACAATAAATCAAACCACAGTTTTAAATTCTAGGCCATTCAGAAAAATCACACACTGTGACCAAAATCTATTCCTCACCAGTTAAAAGCTGTAGCATAGAACATCTTAGCCTGTAAGTTTTGATCTCTATCCACTTCCTTTTGGGTACCTTACACCCTTAAAAGAGAACTGTAATAATGCCCATCCCTTCAACAATTGCTGTAGGTGCTGTAGGGAGGCTAGGACTTAAGTAAGAAAGAAAACTACGCACAGTTAAATTATAGTAAATACAAGCCTGTACTCTGAAACTGTTAAGATCTTGCTCACTGAAGCATTTGCCCATCTCATTCTTGAAAGAAAACAACTTAAAAACCACAGGAATGCAACTATTTGCAAAAATGCAAGCATGAAAAATATGTCATGGGTTCAAAACTTCCTAACCAAAAATTACTGAATATGATTAAAGATGGAAAAGGTTTTCTTCACTACACTGCTTTTAAATCTCAAAACTAAAAACTACAATGGATATGTAAGCCATAAGATCAAATCTTCCTACTGAAGTTCCCACAGCAGGTTTTCCACAGGCCCCTAAAATTAAATGGTGGTTTCACAGATTGAGATGGAGAGAAAAGTGGGGGAAGATTTCTCTTTGCAAAAACAGAGATGTCAAATATATTCTTTTGCTTTGTTCTGATAAAACACTGCATTATAACTTCACTATATAAGTCTGTATTTTATCTTTGTGTACTCCCTCATTTTTATATAAATCTGGATTGATTTGTCTCTTATTATCTGACACTGGGGAAAAAAAAGGCATTTTTTATGTGGACAGTCACCTGAAAAATACATTAAATACAGAAACATTCAAAATAAAATAAATAAATAAATACATTTTTTTGCTATTTGTGAAACCAACCTTTTAATTTTTTTTCAGTTGCCTCACGTGTAAACTTGTGAGAATGTATTTTTAAAGTAAGAAAAGAAATTTAAAAAAAAGTCTTGGGTTTTGGTCATTCATTAAGATTCTTAGCATCAAATTCTAATCTCAAGTGCACCAACAGAAGCCACTGGTTGCTTTTAGAGAAAGAAGTCATTACATAATGCAGAACATTTATAAGTTAATGATTTGATTAGAATTGTTTTAATAATTTTTCTTCTTCTCAGGAATGAATTTTACTGATACCGGCACATTTCTGACAACCTAGAATATCAAAATGCAAGTCAGACAAACTGTATTCAGTCTCTTTGAATTTCCTCTGCAAGTTAATGTTCTTGCATCTTTTGCTTACATATCATATACTGTTTCTGGGTGCTACTAACAGCTCTCCTAGTCCTTCATCTTTCTCAAGAGCAATTGCATCTCAGAAATAAAGAAAGAGGTTTTCATGTCATGCATTGATTATAAAGTTTTTCAAATAGCTTTCTTAGTAACAGTTTTCTCAGTGTATCCTACATAATTATAATGGTTATTAGAAATAAAGCACAGCACATTTTACTATAATGTAAATCCAGAAATACAGCTACAGCACAATATGAGCACAGTAATTTTATATTATTTCTTAGTGTGAAATAAGCCACAATCAATCCATAAAAGCCACAGTCAAGCCAATACAGAGATCATAATTACCTGTTATTTTAATGTTACATGGAAGACCAAATGGATACTTTCCTACAATTCCCACCTGACCATTCCAGTTGAATTCTTGTCCCAAATCAAATGGTTGTTCCATGAACTAAAATAACACAGAACAATTTAGCTTTACAGATGCATATTTACTTGCTGTTTAGTTTTACTCTCTATTACTACTGCATTCTTTATCTTGTTAAATACTGCTTGAGATCTTATTTTTGAATTAATGTTTGAGTTTTGATAGGAAGGATATAAACTCACAAGTCTAACTGCAGGTCTGTTTGAGACCAAACTTCCCCATGCCCACCAGTTTCTGGCATTAACAATCATCTGTAACTACAGACTAGGTGTGTAGAGAAAAGCACATCTGGTGCAACATTTACATAACTCCCCAGAAGTGCCTGTCTGACCCTGGATCTCTTATGTTTTGACACCTGTAACTATTGTAACTTTTCTGATAGTGTATCCATTTGTATCTTCTGACATAAATAGATCTAGGCAGGAACCTACATACCCCATGTACTTATGTAGAGTACATGAATATTTATGACTTGTTACCCAAAAATAGCATGTATGAAAACTTTGTTTTATTACCTGTTCCAAAATGGCCTTGAAGTTATAGAGTCTGACCAGACCCATGCTATACATTACAATCAGAATTCCATTAGAAACAGCAACATCTGTCACACTATTACCAAAAATCTGGAATAAAATGAAGCAAAAAATATTCTATTAAAGAATAAATAATTGTGAGAAAACACAAATAACTAACATTATGTCCTTGATTTTGCAATCACTTTATTTTTTTTCATTCCGACCGAACTCTTATAATCAGTGTTTAAGTTCAAGTTTTCTGTAACTCATCTGTTGTGAGTTTCTTTAATCCATTGCACTGCAGTAACACCTGAGGTTACATCAGTCATATTCTGCAAGCAGATTCATGCTCTAATCAATTCTCAGTATAGCTTCATATCATGCTACCCAGTTATTATCATACATGAATAGATCATATTATTCAGCATTCCACAGGAACATTAGCAAAACTAGCAACTCAATCTAAAAGTCCTGATTTCAGATCTTCTGTTCTTTCTTCATTCCCAGGGTAAAATATTAGTCTAATCACAACTCTATGACTGTGTACAGCTGTACTAAAACTACATTATCCAGCTGTCACAGAGTACAGGGTTCGCTCTGAATCCCAATTTGACATATACATGAGAAGCTGACTTAGCTTTTTTAATAATTATGCACTACTCATTTGTGCCACTGCTTAACACATCACTGAGCAAACCCCACAAACTAATTCTTAATATTTAATTAATACCAGCATGTCAATAGGTTTTTTTTATAGAAATGCTCAAAAATGTAGTTTTCTTTAATCTGACTCACTACGTGAAAAAGAAATTAAACAAGTTAAAACAGGCTTAAAAACAATAAGAAGCTAAAGAAACCCAGAAACTGTAAGACATCTATGTCTTAACAATACCAGCGATTTTGTGATCTGTTTGGTTCTGAAAGATATATTCATTCCTGAGACTTTGCCTTTTATTTAGTTTTATGGCTCTTTCTCAATACATTTGTTAGCTTAGGTCTTAAGAGTCTTTCAGACACAAACTCTAATAGTGTTCCAACCCAAAAGTTTCCTTTCTGTCCTTGAGACCTCAGCCACTCTGAACTCAGAATGTATTGTGGTACACCTTCACAGTAATGCTGAGGCATGAGGTGCATTCTGCAGCCTTGAGCAGTAACACCAACTCCAATCTAACAGTTACATTCCACTAATCTGTGTAGGGTCTGGCACTGCCTTCACTGTTTGCATTTCCTGCTGGGTGTATTCTCACATCCCAAATGATGCCCCTTCCATGACAGTTTTAATAATTTTGCTGATAAGTACTTGGTACAGACCTGGCTGAAGAAGTACTCTTTCATGTCTTGCCAACTATGACCACGATGAACCTGGCATGCCATTCCTAACTAGATATACCTTTGATACGGAAAACATTTTTTCAAGTCCTAAATACTAATTTTGAACAGAACAATACATGGTACCCCCAAGCTTTCATGGGCTCAAATGAATAGAATTAACCCACTGCCTTCACTTGCCAGGCCCAATTTCAATTACAGCCTCAACCCAACCTAGCACCAGCTAAAACTCCAGCTTATAGCTCTGAACCCTAAAGATACTGTACCTCACAGAACTTAAAAGACAGAGTTTGCATGGTTGTACTGTTACATGTGTAAGTTGTATCCAGAGCTTTCTTGACTTAAAATAAAACAGTAACAATTACAATCTGGCTCAAAGATTCTTCCTAAGTATATACACTTATTATAGGTCAGAAACTGAACTCAGTTTGGTTGTTCTTGACTGATAAAGCAAGACATATTTATTTCTGTCATTCAGTAACAGTGTTAATAAAAGTGTGAAACATTTGTAACTGCATTTAGAATTCATAGACTTACTAAGACTAGGTCAGAGGCACATCTGTCTTTCTTTAAGGAGGTGAAAAGAAGTGTACAAACACTTTAGGGTTCCCTAATTCTTAAGATTGCTCTAAGAAAAGGCTAAAGTCCTGCTGCATGTCAAAGAGTAACCCAGTAACAGAATCCATTTGTATCTTCTCTTCTAGTCTCTAGAATTAAGAATATTTGCCCCAATGCCCCTATCAGACACAAGAACACTGCTGCTAATTAATGTTTCAATTGCTTTTACAAGCTCAAAGCATGACTTCTGAAATTCTGAAATAAGTGCCTGAACTACAGCTGTCATAGAACTACATTAGAATACATATTATTAGAGAAATTAAATTACCTTTTTGTTTATTTCCAGCATTCCAATGAATGAAAGAGGCAAAACTTGGAATACAGCAAGATAAAACAACACAGTCTGTTGGATTCCTGCCTGGGAAGGAACAATACTGAATATAGTTATTATAGGTAGGACATCTTTATCTTCTACCATAATAACCAAGTATAATCTTTTTGCTTGTAAATTTTATGTAAATGTTATAGAAATGAGTTTTTCAACACACTTACCTGCCGTGCTGCTGCAGGGAGCTTATTCTGAGCTGACTTTACAATCATTACCTCTTGAGGGGTATCCCAGCTCAGATACCTATTTGTGACAAGAAAGGCCTGCCTTAATCACTTAAAACCCATCTATCAATATATTACTTCACATAATATATAATCAACTATAACTAAGTAGATGCCTATGCCCAGGCAAACCTCTGATTTGGAAGAGGTGCTCAAGATGTTTGTTGTTTGCAATAATGCAGAAATCCATGAAACTAGGAATTACTTATTTCATATAGGATTGTGAGAAAAATTTGGAAAGCATGAGTATTCACTATCTTAATTTTTCTCCTTCCTTTCATAATCACCAGTTTCTTATCCTTCAGCCTAAAGAAAATATTTTTTTTTCTGAAAACAAAAAAAAAGAAGTAGTTTACCAGAAGCAGTAACTGCCCTGTTTAAAAAGAGAAATATGACTATCCAATGGAAAAGAACCTTTGCAAATTAAAAACAGCTCAAACTTCAAATGCATTATTTGTATGTTTGAGCAGGTTTGTTTTTCAGCTCTTAAAGTCCCCTCCTGGTATGTTGCCATTGCAATACTAAAGGCTGTAAAGTTGTCAGAGAATAGCAAATAGTAGGCTAGATTTTGTGGAACTTGATACCAAATTTGACCCCATAATACTTAAGTAGATGAAATTCTTCTACAGGTAAGAGCATGCAGGAACAGTACTCCAGGTAATGTAGATTAACAAGCCTGTTATCAGCCACAGGGTAGTACTAAAATAACACAATTCCCCTTCTCCTCTACAGTACTAATCACTGTTAATTATATTAAGCTGTCCTCCTCCACTATACTACTACTGACTGTTAATGACATAAAGCCTAGTTGTTGTTTAATACCTGAAGAATTTGCAACAGGAACCAGCAAGATACACTTTTTCCAGTACTTCTCCACTATCAGCAGAGAGACGTAGAAGCCAGTTCTGCACTGTCAAGACTATCAGGGAAGCTTTATAATCTGAAGGACGTGGTAGCATTTCCCCCTACATAAAAAAAGGCTATTAGAAAAAAGTTTGTATCAGGAGGATACAAAACATTTTGATACAGTCAGAAGAACACAAAAGTAAATACACATTCCTCAAAAAGTGAAGGAGGAAAGCTGCCTGCTAATCAGATCAGTATCTCTAAGCTCATGTCCTTGCCAAATAATTACCTATGACATAAATAATCTGCGGTCACATTTTTTGCAAGACAGTTACCTTTTGTAGAAAAGGCAGCCTTTAAAAATTCCTTGCATTGCAAAAATTAACTGCTTATTGATCTAATTGATACCAATCTTGAAGAGAAAATTGTTTCACTATTTCAAAATAAGACATTCAGTGGTAACTCAACAGCAACTGCTACAAATGATATTTACACTGCTTTAGTTCTAGGCACCTCAAGCATAGGGCTAATATTTCTAAGCTCTGTGGACACTGGGTGAAGGAGAGGAATTACGTAATTACTAGGTAGAAACAGCAGAACAGTTTTTGGGCAGGGTTGCTTCAATGGGCCTCCAGTGTATCTGCTTTTTGGTTTTTTTTATTGTCAACAGATCTGAAGAAAAGTAAAACTCCCAGCTACTGTCCTTGTCATTTAAAAAATAAAGAAAAATATAAGAAGAATTTATTCTGTAAGGAACTATCAATTAGTTGCATAAGAATAAAAGCACTGGTTTTAAAACCTTCCATGAAAGCTTACGAAAAAAGCATTTGAATACACTATTGAGAAATTCAGAGAAGTATACCTCTAAATGTTCAGTTAATATAAATAAGGCACATGTTGCAAACCTTTAATGACCTAAGTCCATAAAAACATTGAGAAAATAGTTTGGAAGGGAAAAGCACTCCATTCTAAATGTTTCATCAAAATATGTTAATTTAGTATTTTCCACAAAAATGCTTTAATAAAAAGTAATCTTACCAGTGGACACTCCAGTAATAAAGCATCTTCTATTTTTTCAGACTTGGCACATTTTGACTTTTGATAAATTAGTCGTGGCTGCTGTGCAATGCTAGAGGAAAATGACTGATAATTATTGTCTGTTTTACATTAAGATACAACAGCATCTAAATGCAATTCAGAGGTTGTAAACCAAAAATTTATCACCAGCTTTTTTTTTTGTTCCCAAGTACACTCCATTTTAATTCACAGCAATTTGTATGAGTAAAGTTAGCAATATAACACAGAATCAGTTTCAATTCTGTAAGTCAGCACCTCATAATTGTAAACTTATTACCTGGTAATACAGCATTGGTAATTGTCCATGTAAATTCTTCCTCTTTCATATGCAATAGGAGATGCAGAATGAGTTGTCCAAACATTCTTGAATTTAGTACTTTCCTGAAACACAATAGTTTTAACAGTGATGGCTGTTTGTAAGAAATTTTGCTTCTGAAAAATATTTTATTTGGCTCCTGGAACTTAATAATTTACATTAAATTAAAAACTTTACTGCTGAATACACAAGAAAGAATCTTATTTGGTTTTTATAGATAAAATTAACAGAACTTTTATGAGAAAATTTTGTCTTTTTTAAAGACCAAGTTAAAATATTTTTAATTAGCTATTATGGACAGCAGGGATAAGGAATATTTTCTCATTAATTTGCTTAAAAACTGGCAACTAAACTTCCATGGTGACTTTTGAAATCAAGACGTAAACTCCCCAGAGTATAAATATGCAGGGAATTCTTGTCTCAGAATTATATGTAATTAATTTGATTTATTGAACACTTAATTCTATTCTGCTGGTGGAGTTTGGTGTGAAAGATAGAAAATGTATTTACTGTTATTTGCAATAAGCACCTGAAACATTAATGAAATAAATTGCTAACATTGAAGTTTCTTGCATTCATTTGAGATACCAGGAGCTCTATACCATTAAGAAAGGTTCCTGTCTTAAAAAAAGAAGTGTAAGTCAGATGTACTTATTTTTATTTCAGTAAACCTTGCATGCCTATTGATATAGCTACATAAGGAGACACTTCAGCTGACTTCCTATTAATGTATTTTCAATATAAGATAACTGCCAATTCACTTCCACATTCTTCTCTAATGTATTTTTATCAACCATTGTATAGAAGCAGTAATTGTTTTGACTAAAAAAAAAAGCAAAAAAAGAGTTCACTTCAGTTTGTAATTGGTTTAATTCTTAATTTTTCTGTGACATCAGTTTCACTGAGAACTGGGGTTATGTTTACCTGAAAATTTCTGCCGATTATCTTATTATGTGAACTCCTTTCAAATTTAACATGAAGCACTAAGAATTTAAGATTAGTATTAAATATGAAGCCATCTAGGGAAATAGGTGATACTTCCCTAATATAAATTAGGAATATAAATATAATATAAATATAATTTCCCTAATATAAATGACACAATAATAAATTGTGTAATTTCTAACAGAATTATTAGGTATACAAGTGCCCCTGCAGTTTTTGCCCAGCACAATCCTCTCTACATTTCTAGGTCTGAGCCTTGAGAAATAAATTTAACCATTACTAACTCTTCATTAAAACTACACCTTTTTCTCCCCAAACTTGTTTTCCAACGTGACCGGGGACCTCTCGAACCCCTGGGCTGAGCACCGACACTCAGCGCCCCCGGCCGAAAGCCCAAGCCGCAGGCCTGCAGCCAACGCCGGAACGCAGCCTGTTACCTGACACATGATCTTCCTGAGGAGTCCCAGGTTCTTCCTGTGGGCGACACCAGCATCTCTGGCATAGAAGCCGTGGGCTCTGCGGGTGAGGAGGCGGCAGACGTTGTGCACCCCGCACGCCCGGAGGGAGGCCCTGCCCCCGCGGGCGGCCGCCTGCGGGCATATTCTCGGCCCGCGGGGCGGGATCGCCTTTCTCCCCCGCTCCAGGCTCGCTCTCGGCAGGGTGTGCAGCCTTGCAGGGCCACGGCCAGGCCCGCGCCGGGTTTATCTCAAACCCCCGCCCTGCCGGCGAGAAGTGAAGCGAACCGGGAAAAGGCCCAAACGGCCCCTTGCTCCTTGACTCCCGAGCGAGGCAAATCGAGGCCTCCCAACGGTGCTCCGCGCCCCGCGCTTCCTCGGCCGCCGCAGCGCCGCTTTCCGCAGACGCCAGGCGGGGACAGCCCAGCGCCGCCTCCCCCGCGGCCCGCCGGGTACTGTAGTTTTTCCGCGAGCGGAATCGTGCGGGGCGCCCGGACTTCACCTCCCGGCGCGCCCCGCGGAGCGCCGCCGCCGCTCCTGGGCGGGTCGGGCCGGCTCAGGCGGCCGCGTGGTGCCCGCGGATGGCGGGCGAAGCGGGGTTACCCTCCCGAACCGGAGCGCTGCGGCGTTGACGCTGCCAAGGCACCGCTCCGAGGACCAGGCAGGAACAGGCGCTGCTCAGGGCTTGGTGAGAATCGCCGGCAGCGGCCGCCGGCCGGTAGCGCGGAGCCGCCCGCGCAGCCGCCCGCGCACCAGGAGCTCTGCCCCGGCCGGCCTCCCCTGCGCTGAAAGATGCGGGCGCTCGACGTACGGGGCGTGCAGATGGAAGCATTTTACCAGTTGTTTTCATAGATAAAGGCAGGAAAGTTTTGTTAGTGTTAGCTGGTTAAGGAGAAGTGGGAAACTGGTATCTTCTTTCTTTTAAAATGTTCCTGCTGTAGTGCTCAGCCCTCGGGGTTGGGCGCGGAGAATTCGCGGGGGTGAAAGCCCGACCTGGCACCTGCGAGCCTTTGGACAGCGGCCGCGAGCCTGTTCGGGTACGGCGGTGTGGGACTGAGTGTACCCAGATCTGGGGGGAAGGTTAAGGGATTTGTTGAAACCCGTTTAAAACTCCAAGGTCAACAGAAACTTCTTAAGATGTATGACACTTCATTTTTGTATTTTTAGGGCTACATCCCGAATATTATCATAGTCATCAATTGTTACTTGCCGGCAGAGCGACTGAAGTCCGTGGACAGATTTGTTTCTCTTCCTTGCCAGAGGCCAAGCGCCCAAATGGGGTAATCAAAAGTTGCTGATCTTTTTGTGTGCCCGTGTCTGTTGTTCAGGATGTGAGTGGAACCTTGAATCTTCACTGATACTGAAGGAAAGAGAGGGTCTTTAAGTTTCTGGTGCTTTGCAGTTATTTCTTGAAGGGAGCTAAACACAAACACGGTGGTTGCAATTGCTCCTTCAAAGAGCTGATTAGGGCAGTAAGTGGAGCGTACTGTCTGGATTTGCAACATCCCAGTGACTTCAGAAATGGTAAGGCAGGTTGTAGCTCATCAAAGTCTGCATGGACGTCCAGAGTCCTGCAAGAATGTAAATGGATGAGGTTCTTCAATATATGCTGTAAACAGTAGTAAAATTCATGCTGGTCTATCCCAATTTTCATCAGCTTTAATAAAAAATCCCGTAGTTTGTTTTGAGACAAATCATCTCTTTTTAGGCAATACATTTGAATATTCAGTATTTTGTAGATAATATGGTTAAAATAGTTTAAGTGATTGCATTTGGAGGTATAGATGTATCTTCGCTGTGCAAGTATGTGTATACATTCACATAAAGTCTCAATAGCTTTTTTCTTTCCTCCTTCCCGTGTAAGTAGCAGCCAGCAGAGGGTGTGCAGGATAACAAGGAGCCCTTCTTCGATTATTCAAGTAAATGTTTCCAGTAAATCTGCAGGATTTATCTCCCCTTCTCTCTCATTGCATAAACTATTTCCTCTTTGCTCGACTATTTTTAACAGGCTACCTCTCAGTTTGTGGAAGAACAGGCCCTTCTCACTCAGCACACATATATGTGACTAAAGTCATATCTGGTGGGGCAGGTTTGTTTGTTTTTATCTGCTTTGCTTTTTAACTAATTTTAATTTTGTTGTCTCTGAATAAATCAGAATAAGAATAAATCAGAATCAGAATAAATCAAAAAAAATTTTATTTTGTTTTTCTTTTCCCCTGGGAGGCACTCCTCTGCAGCAGTTTCACTGAAGTTGCTGTATGCCCACAGGGAGGTCTACATCATTCTTAGTGCATGAGAAAGGAAAGTTTTAGATTTGCTGAGTTTGAGAAGTTGTGAAATACCATGTTGATTCAAATGTGCATAATTTTTTGGAAGTATATGATTGAAGAACTAATTATGAAGCCCCAAGAGGGCATGATTAGTCACTTGGTCAAATGGAATAGGATTAAGCACTCAGTTAATGAATGAGTCTGGTTGACTGTAAAGTCACCCCCACCCAGACTGGAAATATTGAGAACTATTAATATGTATGTATTTTAAAAATAACCACTTGTAATTCATGGTTATACCTTCTATGTCACCATAATCTTGATTTTTTTTTCCTTTCTGTTCCTAATTGCCACTTGCATCTGTTTTGTGGAAGGTGTTTTGAGTTTTGGTAGTGTTTGATGGTGATAATACAGAGTAGTAAAGCTTTTCAGAAGAGCCTTGAGGATTAATGGTCAAATGTTGTATAGATAAGCTTCTAGGTACCAAGCAGAAGTAATTGTATGAAGTTAATTGTTTCCAGAATACTTTTCTGTCTAGGAATGTAACAAAAGCTGCACATGGTGTTCCTAGTATAGGCTATTTTTGCCTTTGTAACAGAGACTCTACAAGTAGGCTTAGTGATTGGAGATGGAAGAAGTTGTTAGATTTGTAGTTGGAGATCAGCCAATTGTCAAAATATTTTCATCCAATAAATTAATTAAATTAGGTTCTTGGATAAAAGTAATAGGATATTTCTGGTTTGTTTTGGTTTGGTTTGGGTTTTTCTTCCTCTGAAATCTCTCAGAATGGATACTTTTAAAGAATTTTCCTCATCAGTTAAGTGGTTTCAATATATTTCGAGGTGTAACTCACTGTTAAAAAATCTTAGAGCAGTTCTTTTCTCTGTCTAATTTTTCTTCTATGGGTGTGACTGCTCAGGGTTTTAATGACAACATCAATTAATTCGAACTTCAGGTCTGGCTAGGAGTTGATGTGTGTACATTCTTCTCCATGTCCACCTGCCAAAAGCTGTACTAAAGATGCTGTGTTTGCTTGTTTGAGGAGGGAAGGAGTTTTAAGGCTGTTTCTTAAAATTTCTAAATTAAACTGAGACCTGATCTGTACTTGTAACTGTTACAAAAGTGTAAAAGATGATGCTCCATGGGAAAACAAAGACTTCCGTGTTGCTCTTCAACATGGGTATCAAGTGCTTTGTTTCTTTAAAGATTTTTTATGAAAAATAGTTATTCTGCCACAAAATCTAGTAATTTTTAATGTAATTCAGTTTTATGTTAATTTCCTTAAAGATGAAAATTGAATTGTTTTGATTAATAATCAAACTGAAACTGTTCCCAACTGTGACTGTGAACAGGGAAGAGCTCCAAATTCTTTCAGGTAGTATTTGTTGCTGTCATAACTTCAGGGTAAGATCATCCTACCTGCTAACAAGAAAGGGTGTTTCATTAACAAACTTCAGTTAAACAATTGAGCAATGACTCACTTCAGAAAATGTCATTTAGGCTTTCAAGTGATTTAATGCCTTTTGAGCTTTTAGTAGCCATGTTGTCCACTAATCTCATGATCTGTGTATGACTTCTTCTGATGTCTCAGGGAGTTAATTCACATGTAACATTGATTGCAACAGTAAACTTCCTCACCCACTCGCCTTGCATTTTCAGAATTTATCTACTAAAATTGTTCAATTATCACTCAAAGGCTTACTTTTTCATAGAAAGGCTTGCATATCTGGATTTTACTGATGTAAGATCATCTTAGACATCTGACTATAGTTCCCATCTGTGCATCTTTTCATGTTCTTATTGAGATGTTTAGAAAGCCAAGAAAAATTATGTGACTAGCCTAGCAGCTGAATCATTGTATTTTATGGTGAATATCAATGCTGGCACAGGAAATGCAAGATACTAACTCAGGTCTTTTCAAATGATGGAGGGAGGAAGAGGATTTGTAAACAGTTTGCAATGTTATAATGCAATCTTTATCCAAGCATTTATATAATTTAATAATGAGAATTTTGGATTGTGGTTTTGGGTTTTGGAGGACTTTGTTTTTATTTTCAAAAATTTTATTTTTCATTGCCTTTATGTAAATTACACATTTTGCAGGAATTGTCATTATGTCTTAATTTTCATGTCTAATAATTATTATTTCATTATATCCCATATATGTTAATAATTGTGGATTATGTTATGAAATATTCATACATATTTTCAAATAAAGACCATGAACAACTTGTACTAATTGAAGTATAAATTGGAATTGTTATAGTTGCTGATCCACAGCTAAAAAAAAGCCACAATAAACTCATAAACATTAGAAGTTTTGATTTTTTAATTGGTCTAAATGTTGCACTTTCACTGTATGGCAGTGCTTCTATGTCCTGCTAACATTGCAGTCTCAGCAACCAGAATTAACAGTGGTTTTATTTGGCATTTTCAACCATAAGGCAAACTACATTTTATTTAAACTTTGACAAATAAAAAGAAATTTTAATCTTTTTTTCCCTTTTTTTTTCCCTGTAGGCTTAAAATGAATAAACAATGCCCTTTTTAAAGCATGACTCATTTAAAAGTACATGTTGAAGGAGGAATTGTTCATTTAATTGAAGTGATTCCTTTCCCAGTCTTTGTATGGTTGTGTACAGATTAATAATTTTCAATTCACAGTACAAGGCTTGTGATCAAATGCTACTATTTTCCTTGAGATATAAATCTTTGTTTTGCAACCAATTTGCATGGAATGTTTTCTAGTACTGCCTTGTGCCTGTTCTTTTGTAACTATGTTTTGTATTTCCAGCGCATTAAATTTGTATGTGTGGCTTTTACAGAGGCAGCACTGCAAAAAAAAAAAAAAAAAAAAAAGGGAGAGAAAAGGCGGGGAAAAAATAGGATTTAGAATAATTTTAAGGAAAAAAGAACAAAAGCCCATCAGGGTAAAAGTAGTAGGAGGGGTATTTCATTTTACTCATCTCATAGAAAGCCTACATTAACAAGAATATGCAAAAAAAACCCCACCAAAAATGCTAATACTACCTACACACACTTGTTTTCTTTCAATATTCATCCTTTATGAAGATATTCTAAGTAAAGTAAAATATAGCAATATAAGATAAAATTATACATGTAATAGGAAAATGTGAATCACTTTATAATTTCCGTTGATAGAAATTAAACATGTATAACCATTACATTTCAAAGACGGAATTGTACAGGGATCAGGAAAATACATGGCAGAAATGTTAGAAGGCTTTACGTGCATTATGTTTACACTTAAAAAATATATTTATTTTCTATTTAAAAGCATAAAACCATAGTCACAGTTCCAGAGTGAAATCTTTTGAAGAAAATGAGTGGGGTGAAAAATGTCAGGTTTGCTGACAGTATGTACCCACTAAAAGAAGTGGTTTCTTTACTGATCATTTCTTGCTTGGATTCATAAAGGTACAATATCAGCCTTGGGTTATTGTTTTACTGTCTATTTTCCTTCTCCTCCCTGATAGGACTTTGAAATGATACCAGATAATTTATCTTTTGACTGGTTTTATTCCAGTAGCCTACTTTGGGATTATTTGGGCTTTCAGCACACTGAAGGGATGTTGCCATTTTCTAAAAAGCATTTGAATTGATACTTTAGTAAATGATTTTTAGTAAATCTGATACCTGTTCTTGGTTATTTGACCAGTCTCTCATGTAAGTGACATAAACAATTAGGTTACTGCAAAACTGTAACTTAAGTTAAATGTATTTTCAGGTCTCTCAACACAACAAACTTCATTACAAGGCTTTCTGCTTTATGTCTGAGGAAAAACAAGATGCAACACAGGTACCAAAGTAATAGACGACCAGCAGTTCCACTCGGATCACGGATTTTAACTGATCCTTCTAAGGTCTTTGAGCATAATATGTGGTGAGATGTTTCTTCAAGGCTGATTTTCGGATAATTTTGTATACTGTTTACTCTGATGAATAATGGTATGGGTATATAAAAAAGGTGCTGCCAGAATAGGCATATGAAGGTAGCACTAGAGGAAACCTGAGACTGTCACAAGTAATCTGACAGTTACAAGCTGTCAGTGACTTGTCTTAAAAGCTGCCAAGCAAATAGTCGAGGAGGGAAAGGCGAAATATTATTATGGATCAGTAATCAATTAGGAGACAAAGAATACAGAAGTTTCTAGGTACAACAATATTGCATACTGGATTAGCAGGCTAGTCTAAAATTGAAGGGAACATATAAATTACTCATATTACTCATATTCTTCTAAAGGTGTACTGAAAATTCAGATAATTCGGAAGAAATTTTCACGCACTCTGCAATTATCAAGAAAAGTAAATTGAATCTTAACATAAGTAAGCAGTGTAATAGAGAAGACATCAATGTGTAAATGCTGACAAGAATAAGAATTGCCCTGATTTGCAACGTCTCCATCTCTAAAAGGTGCTTTTGTGATTAATGGGTGCTCAGAAAAGAGTGAGACTGCTAGTCGACAGAGTGGGAAAAATGAGACTGAAAAGTCAAAGATTTTTGATTGTGGAATAGAGATGAACACAAAACAGTAAGTGATACAGGAAGTGATAGAAGATTATATATCTAGAAAGTAGAATATCTGGACCAGGAAGAGACCAGGAATTTCTATTTCTAAAGTTCATCATTAAACTCAAGGAATATTTGTTGCGAAGTGGGAAACATAGAAACTATAAAAAAAATTACTTCTTACATGTATTTTTTAATTCTGTCACCATTTTTGAGAGCAAAGGTTTAGCAAAATTAGGAAAAGGGACTGGATGTGACAACAATAACCAATGGGTAATATAACATAGGAGTAACATGAGACATTTCAGGACTTAAGATGACTTCATGGAAGTAATCTGCAATTCTTTTACTTTCCTCAGAGGTGTCCTCTGCTGTTAGCTGTCAGAGACATTACTGGACAAGCTTTTAACTTGCAGGGGATTTTAAAATACTTTTTTGATAACCCATTTTATTGTTCCACTTTGCCTTTCAATGAAATAATTTCAAAAGATTATATCAATATTCTGATGAATGAAAGTCTTAAGAATATGATACAGAAGATTTTCTTCTTGTTAATAAACTAGTATCTTCATTACTCTTTTTAGTCATTACATTTGGGCTTAACTCATTAGTTAAGATACACAACTAGATTAGTCACCTGTTAGTTCTAAACTAGATGTCCCCAAGATGTGGACCCCACTTTAAGGCTAAATTTGGAGCTGGCTATACTTCCTTGGTCCAGGAAGTTGGAAGCTGCCTGATTATTGTGTTAAGAGTGTAAAGTTTGTGTTTCATGAATCTATATGCAGTATAGTTCTTAAGCATCTTCCAGGCTTAGTGCTTGCTGCTAGGTGGATGAATCCTTTACACGTGTAAATGGTGATTGAAATGTAGGCTATATAATCAAGGTAGGAAAAGATTTTAAGAAAAGGGCCACCCTTTTTCTGTAACATTGATTTTTGATGAAACTCTGTTTGTTCGTTTTATAATTTCCTTCCAAAAAACTGATTATATATAGCTTCAGTTTTTCCTGCTACCCTTTGGTGACTGTCTAACACAGTTACCAAACTTTGATGCAGGTGGTTTGGATGGATTGTGAAGACGGAAGTGAAAGAAACAGGGTTTTTCAGAAAGTGGATGTGTAGATGAATCCATGTAGCTCAGATGGGAAAACAGGTGAAATTGAATTGAAGCAGAGGTGCATGTTATAATGGTCTTGATAAATCAAGAACCTGACTATGGTGTGGGGTAGGTCATTGTTTCTGAAGCTCACAGCATTGGCAGGGTACTCACTAGGGAGATAAGGAGAATTTGGATGTGTGGTGGTAGTGCTAAATAGATTATACAGGGTGAGCATAAGTGAGCATAAGATCTTCATCTTCTCTAACACTGATGTATGATGTCTTTTTGTTTTCCACTCATCATCTTTGGTAGTTCATAAAATGGCATTCTTTTTGTGTGAATTGGCAGAGAGCCAAGAGCTGCTACCATTGCTGCTAGAAATAGCAAGTAAATTAAATTTGGGAACTAATGCTCTAATGTTTATTGTGGTGCTTTTCTGTTGTTTTGAGAGAGAAGTAATGAATGATGCTAAATATTGGAGCAAAAAATGCCTGCTTCTATACAGATTTGTATTGACACATTTTTCACATGATCACACAGATCATTAAACCCTAAGTTAGCAAACAAGTTAGTGGAAAAGGACTATATTGAATAGGCTGAACTGAAAGCAGCATTGTTTGATCTTATATCAGGCCTACTTATGTTAACAGTTCCTGGTGTGGTTAAAATGGATAGCTTGCTTTGCTACTCAGTCTTCAGCTTAAAACACTTCCATGTTTAAACATTTCTGTGCTTAGAATTCTTAGCTGTCCTGTGTTCGTACTGGCTTGTGTTGCTGAAGCCTCATTTGAAGCATCCCTACTATGTAAATGGTTTGTGTAAGAACTATGCCATGTCTCCTCTTTTGTAGATTTTGATCAAATAGTGCTGGAGCAGTATTGTTTGGGATCTACCATATAGAAATTTCTACAAAAGCACCAAAAGGGGCTTTATGAATTTCCAAGGAGAGAAAAAAAAGGCTGTTAATGAAGATGGAGGGCTTCAGGCACCTTTAGTATTGTGTGTAGAGTCCCTAAGGGCTCTGAAAGACATGCAATGATGGATTAAAATTGATAAGCTAAAGATTACAGCACAGCAAGTCATCTGTCAGAAGGGCTGACTGTGTATTATTGCCATCTGAATAGTCCTTGGTTTCAGCTTGCTGGAATAGGCAAGGTCAAAACCGGTGATAGCAGTGAAGGAAGCAGGTCTTTCCGAGAGGATGTCTGCCTGGTAATGCTTCGGTCATTCAGTTTTATTCTACTGCAGCATGTCTTTCAGAGACATGACACTGCACAGGAACATTTGGTATATGAACAAATACAGGAAGGGGAGAGGCAACCTGCTGAGGACAATAATGAGAAATATTTCTGTAGAGAGACGGAAATCAAGTCTGAGGCAAGCAGACAAATACATACCAATTAGTCTCCCCCAATTAACAGGAGGAACAGTGAAGGTCTAAGAATTAAATTACCTATAAGTCACCAAGTACGGAAAAGGAAGATACTCGTTAGTTTTTAGAGATAATCAACTCTTTTCAAGCTGGCACCTTTTTCCTTTTCCCATAGTAACCAATGGAATTTTAGTCGTGGGCTTTCAGTTAGCTGATTTCAGTAGGATTAGGATTTAATAGATTACTTGAATTATATTATCTAATCTGTTCTGTCTGGACAATTTGGAGGGACAGCTGATTGGCTTTGGAAAACGTCCTGCAGCACATTTTTGGACACTCCCCATTGTGGTCTGATCCATATCCAGAATCGGCAGGGAAGGCAGTTTAGTCATCAGGGTCAGATCTGGGCTTGGTTCTGTGACCATAGATTAACATAACATTTAGGTAACCACTTTACTCAAATATAGATGACATAGACTTTGGAAACATTGAGGCACTGCTTGACTTTTCTTACAAATATCTCATTCTGTTTTTTTTAAATGGTACCTATTTGTGTTCCCCAGAAAAGTAAAACCCTGTTCGTCAGTTCCACCTGTTCCAATTGAATAGGTGGATTATGCTTCTTGTTTCAGAACAGCTGATTTATTTTCTAGTCCTTAGTTCCTTATCATAAACACTATTAATGTGAGGTGTTTCTTGCATTAGGCTGTTTGTTGGTAGGTCTATTATTTTATTCAGTTAAATACAGTTCTAATGGGATACTCAAAATACACTTCTGTAAAAACACTCAATTTGCAAAATATATATAATCCTGTTATTAATAAAAGAAATACATTCTATTTCAGTCTCTTTGCAGTTGGGACATGTTTCATAATCGCTTGACTTTTACCTAATTAGTAATTAATTTTTATCTATCATACACTGAAACTTAGGTTTTAACTGTCATTCTCCTTGTAGTTATTTGTTTGCGCTCAAAAAATTAAAAAAAGTATTTGAGACAGTGTAACTAATTCATGACTAATTCATGAAAAATATTATGAAAAACCCTACTGAAAAGCTGGTGCTTCAACTTCCTTCTGCAGGGACCACATGCAATGGTCACAAGAAGAAGAGGAGAATGCCAAGAAACAAGCAACAGAAAACTCTGTTGTGAAAATCCAATCAGAAGACCAAGGTAACAAATTTTGAATTGTATAAAAATTCTTATTTTAATGCTCTTTATTAAAACATTTAAAGATGCTGTAGAATTCAGGAACACTCTTTTTATTTCTGCATTCTTTTGTCTAAATTTTTTTATTTGTTGCCTTAAAATATCACAGTGTATTTTTCTAACAATTTGGTTACTTTTTTGAGCAATTTTACAGTTAGACTGGCAATAGACTCTCTGTAAAACAAGTGCAAATATGGTGCAGTTGTTCTGACCCCTTTTGCAGTCCTCCAGAATACAACTCCAACTACACAAGGCTTTTACAGAATCAAAGGGAATTAATTTGCTTTCAGCTTGGGTGCTGGGGATGAAGATTCCCATGTACAATATTCAAATGCTTTTTAGTAATTTGTGAACTGTTTAGAGAGTCTGTGTTTGTACATTGCACCATATTTTGGTTAAATGCCATGGAAGTTGCAGTGGTCCCAGCTGTTCCCAGCTTGCTGCCTTTGCCAGGCTGAGGTGTGAGTGTTTCAGGAATCAATGTCTTCATTTTGTGTGGAAGGTATTCCAATACATCCAGCACAGTTTGCTCTGTAAGGGATTAAGGAGTTTTGTGCCTGTCTTCAGAAGGGAAATTTAATGTATTCTGTGAATCTGAAGAGTGATAGCTCTATGTTCAAACTGGCAAACTAAACCATAGACTAAACTCTAGGGTAGTTATGAATGCTAAAGCTGGAATATCCACTTGATAGTGGCATAGAAGACTGGATTCTTAATTTGTTATTGTGTTAGAAAGATATTTTAAAAATATATTCAGAAAGCGGTTACTTGGATATCCTGTGCCTCAGTTTACTTAGCATGTCATGAATCTGTCATAGTGTCATTTTGATCCTATGCCTCTATGTAACTAAGGCACATATTGGAGTTTATTTGAATTACCTGAGAATGTGCCTTGAATTGTGTGCCCTTCATCACCTTGAATACTCTGACATTGTCAACCTGACTTTCTCTGTTACCTCTCACATTCTTTATCTACATACAGGAGTACAACATTTGTTTTTTCAAAAATTGCATCTAATATCTGTATTTGATTTGTATAAAAAGCTGAAAAAGAGCTTGTAATTGAAAAGTAAGCTGTGTGACCGTGTGGCTCATGGAACCTTTCATTCTTCATCTGCAATCAATTAGAATTTAGTTTGTGCTGCTGAGAAATTAAATAATCAGGCATTTGTCTATTGCCATGAAACACAAGAATCCAAGGACATTTCCTATGAATGCCCCTCTGTTTAGAATTTGAATAGGTGAGCATTGCTGATAGTGTTCCTTCAGAAAGCTTCAGCTTCATTCTGCAAGTGGAAGTACATTTTGGCCTATTTGTGTAAACAATGAACTAGACCAAGGCTAATGAGCAGGTTATTTTGGGGCCTTGAAGACTACAGTTAGGGGAAAAGAGATTTCAACAATACTATTGTATTACTAAAGTAGGGGAGCTCTGGTGAACCTTTTTAAAGCAAGAGAAGTTAAACTGAATGAACTCATGATACTACCTTTAGGAATTTGATTTACTTATTAGCATGCGCAGTTTCTTCTCAGGCATGATTGCTAGCAGTGGAAGATCCTGTTACAGAGAAAAATCAATTGACATAGTAAAGTTGTTTTTTTTTAAATAGTTTTGTGTTTGGGGTTTTTGTTTGATTGTTTGTTTTTCTTGGAAGTTTATGTTTCTTAGTTATGTAATTTTTAGATGCTTTGGAAAAATTCCTGGGTAGGCTAATTAAATTTGATAGTATTGCATACAGGTATTGTATATGTACACAGAGATGCAGGAATAACCTGTGCAACAGTGCAAATAACATGTTCCTTCACTTGAACCCATGTCATTCCATACTAATACAGTTTGAAAGTCTGACTTTAGCTATTGCTTTCCTTCAATTCTGAAATCTAAAAAACTTGATGTGAATTTAAGTACAAAGGTTCTGAGCAGACTTGTAGGAAAATGGTGACTGTAGCAAGGGGTGATAATAATTAACCTTTTGACTAGAAGGGTTTTTGGTTTTCATACCGATGCTGAGCAATCTATAAATCTGCAACTTAAACTGTTGAAATATGATATATATGTATGACCTCAATCAACTTTGAACTTTTAATATAAAACAGGCCTGTACAATTACAATTACTTGGCTGGGTCTTGCCCTTTAATAATACAATTGGATGTATTAAATGTTAATTTTAAAACATTATGCTGATTTCTAGGACAAGGCATTCTGCCACCTCCTTACCACTTCCCACTGCCTGTCTGTGCCTCTAATGATAATTCTCAGCCTTGTTTATCTCTGAAAAGCTGTAGCAATTTAGGAAATAATATGTTAAGATTTAAAGAGAGTAGTAGGAGAAGTACACTGTGCATTTAGTCTGTGCATTTATATTAAAAGAATTAATGTATTGGTGTGAGTGAGAACAAAATAATAAAGGCAACACATTATATGAGGTACACTTCTGCTGCAAGAGATGTCAGGGGTAGCAAGATAGTTCTGCTAATGCTTTGGAAATAAGGGGGGAAAAAAAAGAAAAAAATTTTGGTTTGGTACTTAGGAGGGATAAGGAAGGGAAAACCATCAACAAAAGAGACATTGAAAAGCTGTAATTCTTATCTTTTTATCAGTCTTCATTTGAAAGGGTCAGCTAGCTCCAGTCCAGTGGCTAGCTCAATTAGTGCTAGTGAGAAGAAGGAAAGATTTTGTTCTTGAACTGAGAAAGAACAGGTTACAAAGTACATCCATAGAGTACATGGATGAGTGGAAAAGCAGAAAAGAGAATATTTGCTTCTTTAAAAAAGAAGGTGGGAAAAAAAGAGGAGTCAGATAATTAGTTTCAGTTCCTGGAAAAATACTGGAAGAGTACATCCAGAGCTTGCAGACATTGGGTTCAGAAGAACAAAGGAGATGAATACTGGCCAACAAATACTTCTTTAAAGAATGAATAATGTAAAATCAAACTAATTTCCTTCTTGGAGAAGGTTACAAGCCCTGGGGATAAGGGAAAAGCAGCAGATGTCTTGAAGTTTATCCTTAGTCAGGCTTCTGACTTGCTTAACTAGACATTTTCATAAGCAAGTTAGGCAAGCAAGAGCTAATGAAACTGCTTTTGCGTGAATGAATGCCTAGAGATCCTTTCAGAATGGAAGGCTGTGCTGGGCAGAGGAGTGTTTTATTATGTGTCCAGTTCTGCTTGTTATTTTCATTAGTGACCTTGGGAAATTAGAGACTTGAAGATTATGTTAAGTGAAGAGATGTTTCAAGTATGGTGAAGGACAAGATTAAGATTCAGAAAGATCTGGACAAACAGTGGAAAAAATAATCTGAAATATATAAATTTGCTAAAAATTAGTGCAGATTTCTTTGCTTCAGAATAATTCCTTGAGGAAAAAAAAATAGGTTTTGGAACAATTGGCTTGGTAGTCATTTTGCAGAAGGAGATCTGAGAGTTGTGGTGAATCACTAGCTGAATCAGCAGTGTCATGCTGTTGCAAAATGGCAAGCTGGGAGTTATAAACAGGATTACAACCTGTAAGCCTTGTAAAATACTCCTTTTGCTCTGCAATGATAATGCCTTTGCCAGAATACAGCACCCAAAAGTAGTAAATCAATTGCAGAGAATATAGAGAAGAAAAATTGAAATTATCAGAAGTCTAAAAATCTAAAAAGATAGTTAGGTTTAGACAATCTAGAAGAGAGATTGTTTATGGAGGGATAGTAAAATACTTCAAATATATAAATAGTAATATATAGTAAATACTGCAGTATTATGTATTACTGTATATCTATATATACTATAGTATATATATAGTAAAGTACTTCAAATATGTAAATAGGTGTTACAAAGAGAAAAGAGAAAATGCTTTGCCTGCTTGATCTAGTTGGGACAAGAATTGCTTGACCTAATTGCAAGATGGAAGTTTTTATTTAGGTAGTGGAAAAAGTTTCTAACTATGTAGAAAATTAGGGACTGTAATATATTACTGAAGAAAGTTGTATGTGAAAAGTGGTATTTTAAGAAAAAGTTGGACAGATTTTTGTGGAGAAGGGGTATGAATTCCCTGACTGTGAAATCCCTTCCAGTTCTACTCTTTGACACCCTAACACTGTTAGAATATTTTGTGAATTAAAAGTGAACACAAAGGTCTGTTGTAAGACTCTGAAATGCTTTGAAAAATAAGAAAGCAGGTATGTTCCTTCTCTGTTGTTGAATGGTTAAGTGTGAATTACTTTCTATTTGCTATGCAGTAGCATTTATCAGTCCACTTCACAAACCTGGAATTTTTTTTAAGAGGTGATGAGGTAACAACAAATTTTCAATTGATGACAGAATTTCATAAAGCATAAAAGAATTTCAATTTACTATTTCTTAAGTGATTGAAAAGATGCATTGTTTTTATAATTTGAGACATGAAAGCTTGTCTAAGAATCTTCAGATTGCGTATTTTGGTGGTGCTGTTTTATGATGTCACTACCTTTTTAAAAAAATGCAGTAAGCCTGTCTACCCCTTCCTAAGCGACATGAAATCTAATTAAACCTTCATAGGAGTTATTTTGAGCACAAGTTAAGGTGAGACACAAAATCTATATGTTTTCATTTAAATGTATAATGTGTGGAACTATGGATTTTTGAACTGTATATTTCAGGTCCAAATTATATGTTCTCTTAGAGTATTTTCTAGATAAGCTCATAATCACCAAGGTTTTGTTCTGTTTAAATTTCAGATAAATATGAGAGAGAAGCCAGTAAATATTGGAATGAATTTTACAAGACACACAAAAATAACTTTTTCAAGGATCGCAATTGGCTGTTTCTGGAGTTTCCAGAAATTCTTCCAGAAAAAAAGAGACAAGAGTTCAAAACAGAAGAAATATCTTCAGAACATGCAAAAATAAATAATGACAACAGTTTTCAACTAAAAAATGGAATGTTTGAAGAAGGAGAAAAATACTGGAAGAAATATTATGGATGTGGTTCTACTGCTGTGCAAGGATATGCATATAATAAAAATCAAGTAAAAGCTCATTATATTGACAATCCTCAAGGTAAAAACTGTGGAGAAGAGCTTGGCAAGGTAGAATCCTTCCCTGGTTGTGATGCCACTTACCGAATATTAGAGGTAATGCACTGCAAATGTTCTGCCCATCATATAGAGCTCCACTTAATTACTCAAAAATCTAATAAAGACCTTTGCTAAGTATCAAGAAAGCAAGCCTCTAGAATTTTACATACTACCTTCATTTATGGCAGAAAATTTTGGAGAAACTTAAATCTGGACTTGGTTTTCCCTTTAAGTTTTTCCCAAATCAGAACAGGGCTAGATTGTCAGATTTCATTTTCACTGAAAGTCAGGTTTCTTATTTCCTAAGGAAAGGTGTGAGTTAAGTGCTCTGTCTAAAAGTGGAAGTACTTACTGCATTCTTGCCAAATGGTGAAATTGGACAATAATATTGCATTTTCTAATGCAGTTTGAGAGACAGATTCTCTCTTAACTTTAGAAAGACAGTGATCATGTAAATGATTTGAGAACTGTGGTATGAGCTTTTTATTAAAGAATATACCTTTTCTCTCCAACATACCTTCAAGTCTAATGAGTCCTACCAGCCAACTAATTTAAGACAAAAAAGGTGTTATTTGCTCATTTATTTTAACTTTATCTTTCTTTTCTGATTTTAGGTTGGTTGTGGAGCTGGAAACAGTGTCTTTCCTATTCTGAAAGTTCTATGGTACATAGTGTTGGATTTCCAAATATTAATGAAAGAATAATATTCTTAATATTCACAGAATAAGATTCACATCTTCATTTTCACCAAATGTTGGTGCTGGATCAGTGCTGCAGGAAGTGTTGAGTGAACCATTTTACAGCCCTACAATTCTTAATGTGTCAGACCACAAATAATGTTGGTAGAATCAGTGTAGGATACTCCTCATATTGCTCCTCCCTGGTCTTGAGGGATCATATTTGCTGACAAAGTTTGGGTGCATTCAGGCTGATTTCTTGTAGTTAACCTCAGGCAGGTGAAATATTCTCTTGTCTTGTACACTGTAAAGCTACCAGCTATCTCTTCAAAAGGCCAAAATGATAGAGACCATAGATGTGACCTACTGGAAAGAAATTCTATTTTTTCTGAATTGGCTGGTATATTTGTCACATTACTTGTGGTTTTAGTGCCAAGGCACAGGTCCTGTATCACATTACTTAATTAATTGAAACATCTTAATCCATTTAGCTTCCAGTTTTAGAAAAATCTGTTGTGACAGCTTGTCCTCCCATCCATGTAGGCAGGAAGGTTTTATTGGAAAGGCAGTATATGTTTCAAGGGTTGAAATAGATTTCTTTTTATTCATGCCTTTAAGAGCTTGGGAACAACACTATTCATTATTGTATCGATGAATTCTGATTGCTAGTATCACCATTATACAAAATTAGTCCATTTTGCAGATACGGAAACAGCAGGAGGAATTGAGTGATGCACCAGGATCATACATGAAACCTCTAAGTGTTAGCAATGCATCTTCATCCCACAGCAAATGCTTTGCTTCAGACAGCATGTAGTGAAAGGAGAGCCTGGTTTCATATTAAAACTTTGAAAGGAACACTATATAGGAAAATATATAATGTAGCTGTTTTGAAAAAGATGAGACAAACTTTTGTGTTTTCCTCACAGGAGTCATTAGTCATAGTTTGGCATTTCTAATAATTAGGAATCTACTCTTTAGGTATTCTTCCTGGAGATCTCTATTTGTATGTAAATCCTCCAATCAATCACATTGGTTGATACATTAAACAACTTGCTTGTTTGTCTTGTATATGACTTAATGGAAAGATCTCTTATCTCTAAGCAGGCTTGGCATTATGGAACAGTTGGTTTTACTCTGAACTTAATAATATAAAAATTGTCATTCTGGCAATTATATGTATATAAAATAATATATTTATATGCATATAATTATATGCATATAAAAACAAGCCAGTGTCAAGTAAGTGTGCCCTGGCTACGGAAGAAAATTTCACTAAGGTTAGTAATGTAACTCTTAAACCTCTTTCCCCTCCCTCCCTTAAAATTTAAGTTAGTGCTTTTTAATGCAAGTGTGTCATGAAAACACCATCCAGATCAAGCCATGTCTTTGTCTTAAGTGGACTTTCTACGTGGTTCCTATTCTGCTCTTAAAAAAATTTTAAACCCCCCCCAACATTATAACGAGTTGATTAGGTAATCAGCTTAACCTTTCCCAAGGGACTGACTGGGTCCAAGGCCTGGCTGCTTGTCCTCATTCATAATAAATATGAAAATTCATCAATTCTCATGGTGGACACAGAGCTGATAAAGGTTTTATTCAGCAACAAGCATGGATTATATTTTGTTCCAGAAGCATTTTCTACTGAGCCTTCAGAAGTCACTAGTTTAGCTGTGTATAATGTGAGATCTTACAGGCACTGGTAGAGTTTATTGATTACCTTCTAAAGAAGCCATCTATCCAAAAATCTTAAGTATATTTTTGATTGGAGTAATTGATCATGAGTTGATCATGAGGTCATCTCTCAGTGAGTTTTAAGTGGCTTTCTCAGTTTATCTTCCAGAGGTGAAAAAACTTCTCCCTAGAATTCTAGTATCTGATGAAAGGTACAAGAAATTTTGCAGCTGGCTGAGTCTTGAATGGGAAGAGAAGGGAAAAAAAGTGTTACAGGAAATTCTTTTTCATCCTAGCTGGAAAACAAAGGAGATAATGAAGTACAATAACCAGTAATGCTTAATCAAAACAAAAGAACAGCAAGGTGATACATGGAAATGCAAACTTCTACAGAACTGGATGACTTTTGCAACTCTGCATCCCTGCCCAAATCATATTGCTAATTAAAGTGCATGCATGGGCTAATAATGCAGTGCTCCTGTAAGAAAATGTGACCTATTAGTGTGCATTTATGCATTACAGCACCAGGACATTGTCATCAGTTTTGACAGCCCTCTGTGACCTTTCTTCTTTTCCTTTTTGCTTCCTTGCTGACAAGGCTATAATTCTTTTTGTACTAACTGTCTGTTGGTATTCTTATGAATTTGTCTGCCCTGTTGGTTCATTACAACCTATGTGGCTTTCCACGTGCTAGACATCAATAAAGCATGCTTGATCAAACCTGTGGAGAACCCTAGAGGACCCTCTGAAGTTTCATGAACACTGATGTAGACTTTCATCTTATACATTAATAATTTTCTAACTGATGTTGGTTTTGTTTTCCTAGCAATACACCTGGAACCTTTCTATACTGTTGTGATTTTGCTTCAGGAGCAGTGGAGCTGGTAAAGGTAATTCATACACTCGCTTTAGAGTACCTTACAAGCCTGTAATTCAGGAGGCTGCCAGGAAGCCATCTTCATGAAAAAGAATGTGATGGCTTTGACAACTTTTAACTGAAGTTTTCAATATTCCAAAGAACAAAGTCATACTGTATGCAGAGAGGAATGAATACCATCAGTGGGCTTGCTTCTCAGCTTGAGTTAAGATACCGGACAGAATAGGCTTTTATATGAGATGTTTTACAATGCAGAATAATTGAAGAAAAAATGTTTCTTGAGTCACAGTAAACGTATTAACTACTACTGTTCTCTCTATGCCTCTTTTCATCTTTTTCCTGACAGTCACATTCGTCCTACAATTCAGCCTGGTGTTCTGCCTTTGTTCATGATGTGTGTGATGATGCTTTACCCTATCCTTTTCCAGATGAGATCCTGGATGTCATTCTCCTTGTCTTTGTGCTCTCTACTATTCATCCTGACAGGTAAATGAAGACTAAAGGGCAAAGCAAATGGGTTAAATCTCTTTTTTAACTGGAGGTTTTCAATAATAGCAGAAGAAGATGATGAATCTTTGTTATTTAATAAGCTACAGAATATATAAGGTACTCTAAATGCTGTTTACCATTTTCAGGCTTCAGGAGAAAAGCTGGTCAAGCTAATTATAATTAGTGAATCTCCAGTCTCCATCAAAATACAAGGGGTATATTGTAACTAAGTACATCTCTATTAGAAGTGACAGATTCAAAAAAATAGCAAATTAGAACACCAGACTGTCAGTCTTCTAGAAGGTAGTTATTTTTAGTGATCAAAACCAAACATTCCTGATTTAACACCTTACAACATGTTGATATGGACCTGGATTGCTGATTTGGCCACATTCAAATGCTTACATGCAGCCCTTTTAAACTAAAATACATCTGTAATTTTGTAACTCGTTTGGATTAAGAACATTTGATCTAATTTTCGTGTATGGTGTGATGTTGCGTACTGTTAGCCTTTGCTAATGCTTCTTGATGTCTAATGAACCAAATTTTATAGCTGATTGTGAAAATGCTCTTTTTAATGCAAAAATGTAAAAGAGGGCATGTAAGTTAAACTTCTTGACTCTAACTAGGTTACATGTAGGGAAATACATGCTGTTTGTGTGATAATACATTTATTACCCCCAAGAATGTCATTAAAATGGGCTTGGCGTACAGAACAGTATTGGCCTAAGTCTGAGAACTGTTTTCCTGCTACTAGTGATTAGCTTTATACAGAAAAATCTTCCCTGTATAGGATATTTCTCCTTTCTGTTTATTCAGAGATGATCACAAGTCACACAAATCCAGGGTCCAGGTTTTAAAAACAATTCAATCAGGAGACTTCAGATCTTCATAACTCCAGCGATGCTGCCAAAAAGAAATTGGACAACAGTGATTCATTCAGTCACTGTGCCTGTAGAAGCAGTAATCTGATGTTCTGTCAGAATTTCTGTGGATCCTTCCTACTAGTCTTTCAAGAATACATTTGAGGGTTTTGTGGTTGATTTTCTGTTTTGTTTGTTTACTTTTTGTTGTTCATTTGTTTGGGGGGGGTTGTCATTGTTGGTTTTGGTTTTTTTGTTTGTATTGGTTTTTTTCCCCCCAGGGCTGACATGGATACTTTTGTGTGCATGTGTGTGTATACACACATGAAGGTTTTCATGTAATTATTTGCGTTGTGAGACCCACTTTCCAAAGACGTGTTAGTCATTACTGCCATCTCATAGGAATGAAATGACTGCATAAAGGGAAATGTGATCCAGGTTCATCTTTCTCAATATACATTTTTTTCTGGAAACTTTTAAAATGGCAAATGAAAAGAAAACCAAGGGACTCATGATGCAGAATGTATGTACCTTGAAAAGATGGAAAATACATGTGAAAGGGACACATCTATTCAGCAAATTGTTACTTAGTAATTTCTGTCTAGGCTATTGTGTTTAGTTTTTGATAGTTGCTACTCTTGTAGTCAATTTTTAACGCACTTCAATTCTCCTATAAGGCACCTATAAAATTTGGTTTCAGGATTGGAAGTATTAAAGTTTCTTCAAGCTGTATAATTAACGTCTTCTAGTTCTGCTGGATGAAATTTCTCAAAGCACTTTCACTCTTTGTGCACGTACATTTCTTTCTGTGTGTGCAAAACTTCTATTTATATAGGCAAGGCTGTAATTCTGCACACAACTACTGTCCTACACATTCCTAGGTGGTGCTGCCTTTTTGGTCTGTGGCAGCAAACTTGGTTCCTTATGTTTGCAAACTTCACCAGCATCTCATCTATTCTCTAAGGATGCAAGGGGTTGTAAATAGGTTGGCTAAGCTACTGAAGCCTGGAGGAATGTTGTTATTTCGAGACTACGGAAGATATGATACAGCTCAACTTCGTTTTAAAAAAGGTAATTCCTGAATGGTTTTGTAGTTCACTGTTCATTTTAGCTCTTTCTGGGAAAAAAAAAGTGACATGTCCTTTTTCATTACTGCTCTAATTTCTTAGGTCATTGCTTGTCAGAAAATTTTTATGTAAGAGGAGATGGAACCAGAGTATATTTCTTTACCAAAGGTATGTAATGTTATAGTTTCATAGAAAGGGTTGAGTGTTTCTCAGTGTGATTTGGATTATGAAAGTTCATCTTAAAACATTAATTTAAAGAAGGTCTTATTGGCTTTTTAAAAAATTCTCTGCTTTTAAAAAGCCCAAAGCTAACATTAGTAATAAAATAATTTCCTTTGTGTGCACACTTGTTGCATTTGGGGTCCTGCAAGTCTGCTTAATGATATCACTGGAAATTTCTTTTTAAATACCCTGTGTGTAATTGTATACTCAAATTTTATTATTTAAACATTCACATGATTTCTCTGTTAAAATTGAGTTAAACATTCTTGGAAGGAGAGTCTGTAGCTATATATGGCATAAAAGTCTGGATTGTTATTTGTCAGGGGAAATAGCTTTACCTCAATAATATATGAACAGTGACCAAATGTCATGCATTTGTTTACTCAACTATGGCATCTTGAACTCTGTGAAGAAAGGGGATCTGTGGATGCTGTGAATAATAACTAACATGGTTTGGGGCTCAACATAATGATTTTTACTGCAATATAAACCAAGAGCTGTGAAAATGAATTTTTAACAAAAGCCTTATTACAGGCAGTGTCCTTTAGCTTTCAAATTGCAAAACAGATTTACTTCCATCTTTGGGTGAACTACAGGTTGGTAATTACTACATTCTACCAATTATTTTTTTTTTTTAATTGCAATAATTCTTCATATGAAAAAATAGATGAGGTATGGAAAATGTTCAGCTTGGCTGGATTAACTGAAGTACAGAATTTAGTTGATCGGCGATTACAAGTAAACAGAAAGAAAAAAGTGAAAATGCAGCGAGTTTGGATACAAAGCAAGTTCCAGAAGCCGTTGCTATCTCTGCATAATCCTGAGGAAACCAGCAAAAGGCACCCTTGTAAATAATTGTATTCCAGAAATATAGTTCAGAGTTGAACTTCAGAAACTGGAGCAAATTTAAGTATGTATATTTCCAGTAAATGTTGTGTTAGCCACTGATAAGTATAAAATAGTTCAATAAATATATTGAACTGAAAACCTTTCTCTGACTTTCTTTTCTTTGTAAATATATATGTCTGAGAAAAATCTGGGGGGAAAAAAAGGCCATTTCTGACTTCTGCTTTATATGCAGTAATCTTTTCAAAATTGTGGCCAGGCATTATTTTACCCCCTTGACTATGAATAGTCAATACCTATATACCTCATTACTGTTGAAATTCACAGTAGGTAAAAAGCTTTAGTCGGAAGCATAATTGTTGCAGAGGTTTAGAGAAACAGAGTATCTGTTCTCACTATTACTACAGGCTGCACTGTGCTAATTTCTGAGTCACATCCTTTTCAACCACTGTGTCTTACAACTGTATTTCTTCTTTGGAGGGAAATTTCTTGGTGCATAAATAATGAAGACAAAAATCTCTTTCTGATTTGCATATAGCTGTCATTTCACACTAACTGCATGTGATATGTATACATATCAGATTACTCAGCGATTTTTGTCCTCCACTGTGACTGATTTATTATGCTGTGGTCTCCACTTTTCGTTTACAAGCTCATAAAGAACATGCCAAATTCAAATACAGTGTATTACATATGAATTGTTCTAGGTTGTAAACTGAATGTGTTTCATGTAGAAAAGAATTACCAAAATGCCAAAACATTTCTGAAACCAAATAGTTAATATTGTATTGTTGTCTGAAGAAATACAAATATTATTTTTATGATATGCTAGACATGCTAGAGGGAGGAGCAGAAACAGTAGTTCTGAGTACATTTTATTAATATTATTATGGGGTAATGTAATCACACTAGAATGGTAATCTGCCTGGCATTTGAGATATTTTTGTTGTTTACAAAAATAAGTTGCTTTCTTAGGGATTGTATATTAGAAAGAAAAAAAAAAAACAATGCTTTTTATTGACCAGGTGGGAATACAGTAAAGGACAGGACTACATTAGTACTTCAAATTCTTTTAAGAAGAAAACTGCAGCACTGTTTTCAAATGTAGAACATGATCCTGAGGCTGTTGAGGTTGTATTTAAAGATGCCACGATGCCACTTTGCTATTTAAATGTAATTTTAAATCACTTTGCCACTAGGAGAGAACAAGAAACAGGTGAATGAATAAGATAAATGTCTTACTTAAACAAGGCTATGAGATGCCTGTAATCTATAACATGTAGTTTTGAGTGCCGTTAATACATTGACACTCAAAGTCTGTTGTCTTTTGTTGTTTTTGTTTTAGTCTGAAGGGTAAATGTGTCACAGCTGACAGCCCAGCCCGTTGTTCTTTTTGCAAGTTGTTGGTGGCTAAGCTAAGGAGGACTGATGGTCTTCTAGGAAGACGACACTAGGTTTTTCCTTCTAGGAAGAAAACCCTGAATTACCTACATGGGGATGCCAAGTAGCTTCATCCCCTTTAACCCAGTGTTTCAAGAATGAGTTGCAGTAAGGGGTCTGATCCTGCATTTTTGATATGTTTGATACTCCCATTAGAGGAAGATACTGTTTTATAAATTAAGAGGCTTAGGAAGCTTTGGTTAGCAATGGCATTATTGTAACCTGCAATAAAACCCTTGTGGGATAAATCAAAGGTTAAAACACAGCTGTATTTCTTAAAGCTCTAATCTAAGAGATTGTAGCATCATCATGGAAAATATAAATAAATGTCTCCTTATATTTTAAATAATGTTGCTAGTCTGTTTTATTAATTGTGACTTCTGAATATACATAGCTCTTAGCTAGTGCAAATCATTTTCACTTGTAGAATTTTCCAGGGGAGTGATAATGGTAAGTTCTGGAGCATCATGCAGTCTTATTCATATGCGTGATGTAAATTTTCCATTTGTAGAGGCTAATGTAATGTTTGCTTTGGCACTCACAAGGATATATTGATTCTGGCAAGATTTTAATATACTATGTTGTTGGTTAAACAAAAGTGTGACATCACAAAAAACCAAACCCTGAATTTTGAATGGCCTTAAGCAAAATTGGCTGTTTCTTCTCCACAATTTGCAGTGTTAAGTATCGGCTGCCTCTTTTAGAATAATGGTGCCTGATTTGGAAGTAATAAGATCAGCTGCTATTTTAAGTGTAGAATATCCACTGTCTGAACAGTTGTAAGATTCACAGAAGGGGATATGGAAAAAGGCATCATTCCCAATAAGAACTTTTGAATCTGAATAGCAGTTTCTGTGTTTCGGCTTTATGACATTTCAATTTTCAAAAAGCTTAATCAAAGACATAATTTTAAAACACTTCTAAATTATCTGTACTAAGCAAGAAGGACTACTGAAATAAAGGAAGAAAAAAAGATGCAGACATCTGTGTAGGAAAGGCGGTTTAAAATTGCTTATTGTTAATTAATTTTTGGAGGAAAGAAAACTAGTTTATTATAGAAAAATGCACTTAGGTTTCACTTTTGACATATGAAGTTGATTCTTTAATCTGATGTGTACCTAAAATTAACTTATACACATTCTATAAATACTGAACATTTTAATTTGTAATTGCAAGTTTTCTTTTAATTTTTTTGTGAAAGTATTTTTTGTTGTTTCAAGCATAGCTTCCTAATGGCAATTAGAGAAAGGTAGTCTTGCTAGAACTGAGCTTTGGCTTCATTGGTTTTGGCTTGCTTTATGATTACCATGTATTTTTTTGCCCAGATGTATATGGTACTTGCTAGTTTAGATCTTGCTTAGTTTTTAAGCAAGTGTGAGGCAGTTAAAAAGTAAAGAAAGTGACCAACTTATTTTCCTACACTAATTTTGAAGTATCTAGTCAATAACAATTGGCTCATATGAAAAAACTGTGGCCTTTTTCTTAGCAAAACCAAGGGAGATGCTTGTGCCATATTCACAAATCCACCAAATCTGAAGAGGACAGCCAAATGCAGGCATGATGAAGAGACTCATCATGCTGAGTAGAACTCTAGGGAAAAGTTTATTGTCTTGGAAACTGCACAGCTAATCTCCTGATTGTGCTAGTTAATAATGACTAAATATTGATGGCAAACAATCCCAGAATTTGTATTAAACAAGTGCGGAAATCACTTAACATAAATTTTGCTACTTCATTTTCATTTGTGTTGTTAACTTTACTCACCGTTCTAGTGTGCTCTTTGGTCTGTTGACATATGATTTGCTTCCTCTTTTTCCTATGCGTAGTGGACAACTGAGCAGTTTCCCTAGGAGCTATATACACAAACATTTGCAGTAAAGTTGGCTCAATTATTGTTAGAATTGAAAAAAGGGAGTTTTTTCCTTCTGTACAGATTGCTTTTTCTTTTTGTGTGAATGCAAAAAATTGTATAGATGCTAAATTATATATAGTGGTGGTGGCTGTATTTTTAATAATTTTAAGTCAAGTGTCAGAGAATCATAGAATGGTTTGGGTTGGAAGGAATCTTAAAGATCATTTAGTTCCAAACCCTTCTGCTGCAGGCAGGGACACCTTCCACTAGACTAGGTTGCTCGAAGTCCCATCCAACCTGTCCTTGAATATGGGTATGATGTCTATGATAATAGTTCTTATATGACCCATTTCTTATCCATGGAGCATCTTCATAATGGGTGGTTGAACAACCTTGGGAATAAAACATGTGCATTTTGCAAAAATATTAAACACTGCTATTGTTAATAATACAGTTTGCTTTGCCTTTAGTATATGTAAACATTTGGAACAGGAATTGGACATGAGGGGCTTTTTACATTGGTTATGTGCCAGTTCCCCTTCTCTTAAGAATCATCCAGAATTTGGACAAGTGTAAGTCTCCTATATGCAGTTGCACTTCATATCTGGTCAGTAAGAACTACATGGGTTGCCATGGGATCTTAGGAGGTTCTTCGTTTTACCTGTGCCTCCTGGTATATGGGTCATGCCCGGACTGGCCTTTGAGAAGGAAACTTCTCTGTTGAGAGACCATCCTTCACCTTTTCCTAGTACCAAGCAACTGAAAGGAGAATTTGCCTGATTTGAAAGCAAAAGCCATACATGCGAGAGGGGAGAAAGATGAAGACGCAGATCAAAGGCAGGCAAGAGAGGGAGTGAGTGTTTCCTCTAGGGTGAGGAGGAAGCTTGGATAGGCTGACCAAGAAAAATGAGATGCAGAACTTAGGAACAGGACACTGTGGGCACAGTTTATGGAGAAGATTTGTAACAGGGTACAGTGTGGCAGGGTGAGGACCTTGGGCCTAGAAATGAATGAAATTAAATTAAATAGTGGAGGTGAGAAGAGAAAGGGAAGAGACATTCATCACAAAAATAGGGTGAAATCTGGATAAGCAAAGCAACCAGTATAAGGACTGCAGGTAGAAAAACCTGTCTTCAAAGTTTTATTCTCCCAAGTGGTAATGTATTTTCACATCTTAGCAGAATATTTCAGGTTTTCTCTTTCATCCATATGTGCACAATGCATTTCAATATATTAAAAAGATGGAATGTTTCATTTGTTGTAGTTTGTATGTCCTATGCACATGTTTTTAACTGTGCAGGCAAGTGTGTGATACACCTGCTTTTGCTTTCTCCTTAGGGAACAATGTTTTTATCTTCTTTCAAGTAGAACCCTATAGTGACAGAAGCTACATTCCTAGCCTCCTGGGAAGCAAATACCAGAGAATAACAGAAGTGTCTGTATCCTGATTGTGTGCAATCAAGGTAGAACAATTAAATTTACTCCATGTGTTCTGATGATGTCCCATTTAAATCAAGACAATATCTGCAGATTATCACTGTGAAGAGCCTCCCAATATCAGTTTCTGTTATACTTGCATCTGTTCAGCAGAACTTAAAATGAATTTGTATAAACGTAAAGAAAAATAGCAGAAAAGGCTTCATCTGGGATCACAGCAATTTAGAGATGGAATATGTTTTGTTATTTTAAAACACTTATAGTTGCAGAGGAGCACTTATCCAAGAGGCTGAAAATTTCACTTATTTGAAGTATAATGTTTTGAAGCTTTGTATTCTTAATGTTAGCTAAAGATATCTTGTCAATTGTTGCTGTGAAAAAGGAGTTAGCAACAAGATAGTTTCATTTCCATAGGATATTTTGTTGATTGGGTTATGATCACTAAAATTTTGAAGGGAACTCAAAAGATTAAGGAAGCAAGTGAATTACCTTAATAAGGCTAAAACCCACAGATGACATATACAATTAATAAATAAATAGATTAAGAATAATCTAGGAATTCTTGTGTTTTGATACTAAATGAAATTTTAAGTTAATTAGAAAAACAGACTTGATGTATACTGCTAGTTATAAAAACATCCAAAATGTTAAAATTCTTGAGTATGATATAAAAATAGGATGCTCTGTAGCTACTGCATAAATCCAATATATAGTCTTCTCTATAGTGTGTCCTGTTCAGTGAGAAGAATAAAATGCAGTAAAAATAGATAGTGAAGTGTTTTCATGTCTCTAGGAATTTTTATATGAAGACAGCTTTGGGAATTGAATGATAGACAATGTGAGAATGGCATATAATGTTATGTTTTAGTATTTAGAAGATCTAATTTATACCTTTACATGACACAAAAAGCAAGATAAATTGGTCAAGTTGGGCAACAAACCACTGTATATAATTATCACCGTGCCTTATAAAAACAAGGGATCACAATGTTCACTAGGCTAAAAAGATTGGTGAGTTACTAAAAACTGGTTATATTAGACTTTTTCCTTTTTCATTTTTATATGTGTGAACAGGAAATTTTGCATATTTACTGTTCAAGATTTTTAAATGCTTCCAATTAAAAAAAAATTAAAATAATAATCCTAAAACCTTTCTCATTACCTTTTATGAAATCCTAACATTGCTCAGCAGTAGAGCTGAAGAATACGCCTGAATACAAAATGGTCTAGTTACCAAATTAAGAAAAGATAGGGGGGGAAAAAGATAGCAAAGCAGAGAACATACTAATTGGCATGACAACATGTAGTCCTGTAGCAATCATATACCACTTAGTATTTTATAAGGAATGACAAATTCAGTACAGTTTCTGAGAGAGCAGGAAAGAGACATCTTGCCACACTTGCCTGTCACTCCCGACTGTAAACTGGCACGTGGATAAGCCAAAAGCCAAAGAATGAGAGTAATTGGTTTGCTGTAAGAGTTACAATTGATTAATTATGCTTGGTTGAGACTGGCTGTTTTGGAGGGTTTCATTGCAAAGCCAGCACTAATTTTTTCTTTCTTTAGTATCAGGCACACTCTAGCCTACATTTCCTTCTGATACAGCAAGTCCTTTTTAAATGGAGGAGTGCATCTTTGAACTTGAATAGAAGGGTTGTTGTGCAGTATAGGATTTAGCAGATGGGCTTAGAGAATCCAAACCTACCACTAGTCTTTCATTTTACACTAGGAAAGGCTTTGCCATTTTAAATGGCTCTGTTTGCTACATTCCCTACTAAGCACAGTAGTCAGATGTTGTTCTGAGGAATCGGGCAGCTTAGCTTCCAATGACATTGATTACATGTCTCAACAGTGAGAGCATGAGAAAGAGTAGTGGGTGGAGAAGTGAAAAGCAGTGTGAGGCATTTCAAGGAGGAGATTTGCACTCTAGCGCTTGCATGTGGGTGACAATCCCTCAGAGAAACAATTTTCACTCTGAAGTGGAACAGAGTTGAATCTTCCTTGTTCACTTCAGATTTAATCTCCATCCCTGCAAACTACCAGTGCAGCCCGTAGTTAAACATGCATTTACTTAAGATGAAAAGAAAATAACAGTAGTGAGAAGCTGCATCTTTAGCATGGAGCTGTGATTTCACAGAGAGACGCTGGCATGACCTTGGCATAAATGGGTGCAATTCTCAATGACAGTGCTAAGCCTGTCTATACATGGGCTGAGCTAAACCCAGAGATGACACACAATGCTGTTCAAAATCATTCATTTAATTCCTTTTGAATTTTTGTGATCTAACAACTAGAGACGTTTGTGTTAAGAAAAGATATTAAAAAGCTATTGTCATTGACCATAGGTTTCTCTGACATACAAATTACAACAAACACAGTACTTACCTTATTTTAGATAAAAATGTCATCTCTTTATTCAAGAGTGAATATTAGTGAATTGAATAAATCTTCAGCTATAGTTACCAAATTCTGAAATAAGATCTGCTTTTAAAATCAGAAACAGTCTGAGCTAGCTTATACAAAGAAAGAAAAGGGAAACATTCCTCACAGTAAGTCTACATTTTATTTTACCAAAGTTTATGAGTAATCAATATAATCAACAAGAACCTTGGGTTTAGTTTCTTTTTCTTTTACGTGTACTTATTTTAGTAGCAAAAGAAAGCAGATGGAAAAGGAAGCTGCACAGTACACAGTCTAAAAACATGCAAGTATTGTTATATCATTTAAGATATTTAACAAGCTACTAAATCACACTCTTCTTCTTGCATCAATTGCCTGGGGGCAGAGTATCAGAAACAGTAAATATTTATTTTACTTAGAAACAATGTTAGTAAAAGGCCTCAGGGTTTAATTTGGAAGAAAAGTAAAGTCTTTGACCCAAATTTCCGATGTCATTTATGCCAGTTTAAGTCCAGAAGACTTCTAAAGTCTATAGAGATTCTTCAAGATATTGACTAGTTGCTCACAAATGGAATCCAAATTAATGGTGCCTGCTTTGGTTTTGGTTGGAGTAAATTTTGTTCACAGTGGCTGTTACGGTGCTATTTATGGTGCTTTATTTTTGTGCTAAAACCAGTTTGATTATGTACAGATGTTTTTGCTATTGTTGAGCTGCACTTGCACAGTATCAAGGCCTTTTCTGCTTCTTGTACTGCATCACCACTGAGAAGGCTGAGGCTGGGGTTGCACAAGGACATGGGAGGGGACACAGCGCCAACTTACCAAAAGGATGTTACAAACCTAGTGTCATGCTCAGCATATAAATCTGGGGAAAACAGGAGGGAGGGGGGGGACATTTGGAGTCACAGTGTTTGTCTTCCCAAGTCACCATTGCGTGTGGTGGAGCCCTGGCTGTCCTGGAGATGGCTGAGCACCTGCTGGCCCGTGGGAGGTGGTGAATGAATTAATTCTTTAGCTTCACTTGCATGCACAGCTTTTGCTTTGCACATTGAACTGTCCTTATTTCAACCCATGACTTCTCTTGCTTTTACCCTCATGACTCTCCCCCACTCCACCAGAGTGAAGTAAGTGAGCAGCTTGGTGGTGCTCAGTTGCTGGCTGGGGTAAATCCATGATACTAATACTACCTGTAAAGGTAAAATTGCTAACATTGAAGTACAAAAATACTTCGTTTGCTACTCTTACTCTGTTTAAGGGCTGAAATTTTGTTTGCTCACGTATGTGTTTATATTTTTGTGTAGGATATTCAGAATTTTTTGTCCTACAAAATTTTGTAGTGGGTAATAAGTTTTATGAAACTTAATAACCAACCAGATAAGTATGATTGATTAAGATAAGTGATTTGGAATAAAATCCTTAAGACATGTTCATATTTGTTGTTTTTCTCTCAAATACTTGAGAAAGTTCCTGTGAGATAGCATGTCTATTCTACAACTTAAAAGACCTTTGAAGTCCAAAATAACAAAGTTTGTGAAAATAGGAAAAAAACCCAAACCCAATAAGGGAAAAAGTGGCTTTTTAATGCATTGTCAGAAAGTGACAATGACAATTTATGTTTTCACATTTTACAGACATTGTGCTATTTCATTACCAAAAGACTTTGCACAATGGTATGTGATTCTAAGGAAATAGCAGTAAGACAATATAATCTAAACTTATGCTTTGGGCTTCCATTTTTTTTTCCAATTGTTCATTCTCCTTTTTCTAAATTAGTCAATCAGATTAAAAAAGAAAGCAAACATGACATTCTTTGGAAGTCACAGATAGCTGAAGGTAATGCAGGCAAATATTAGCTAAGTGTTTTTTCTGGTGGACTTTCCTTTCTTATATGAGATCAAGACTACAGCAGTCTTATCTGGTGTGTTACCAACATTTTTTTTAGTAGAGGTATGCTATATGCATGCTTGTGATACTTTATATAATTTTTATATTCTTGTTTCCAGCTACACTACCTTCTGATCTATCTTAATAAAGCTTTTGGAGACTCTCAAGTGGAGTGTAAGTATTACTTAGATATTTTAAGTATACATTACATAAGTATTACTGGTTGTATTCATAAAGTGAATAAATAAAAAGTTGAGCATAAACATGCATGTGTATCTATGTGTAGCTACATGAATAATGACAATTTCAGGCCTCTTGGTTTTCATGCCCAGCTTGTTTGGTGAGATCAGTAATGAACGTGCAAACTTTCCCCAGGGTAGCCTAGAGCAACCTTTTCTATCTTTCTGAGAGTTTCACTACTCCCTCTTTTAAAAACAAAACAAAACAAAGCAAAACCACAGCAAAACTGTTCTTGCCAAAGATAAGCCTAACAGGCTTACATTATATATATACATACATGTACATATGATTATATGTATGTATAAAAATAAAATGAGAACATTAACAGGCTGAGAGGTAGAGAAATGGAAATTGGCTGGCATCCAAGTAAAGAAAGGTCCTGGCATGAGGAAAAAAATTCTTTAAATAGGCATTTTACAGAAGGTAAGAGGGAAAGGTTGTTATCTTAGAAGTTTTTCTTTAAACAAATGGTTGTATGGAATGAGTAGTAAAAGAAAAATTAATAAAGATCTTTCTGTTCTTAATCTGGAAAAGTATACAAGCCATAACTATCACGTTTGGACTTTTTAAGCACTTTTATGCAAGGGGCCTGCTGGGGATCCACATTCTTCTGCAGTCAGTATGGATGCTGAGTCATCAGGAAAGCTGGCCATTTGGTTTTTGGTTTCTAAATATAGAGGTGAACATTTAAAGTCCTAATCTGCTAACAATGGGCACTCATATGCAGTGTTGGTGACATGAATTATTTCATTCTTAATAGGGTTATATCAAAACCAAAGCTGTGCTTGCATGGCATGCCCTCCTGAAGAACTATGGTTTCTATGACAAAAAAATTAATTAAAAATTATTACAAGAAATATATAAGAGCAACAAGTTTAGTCTTTGATAAACATCAGAACCCTCTCATGGTATTTTGTGTATCTCTGCTATATGCAGAAGAGGTGGAAAAAGTAGACTTTGGGGGAGAGAACATAAGAGCAACCAAAATTAAGGAAGGAAATTTAGAATAAGCCTTAGGAGTGAATTTTGACTCTTCAATTGTGTTTTAGCTATTGTATTCAGGGAATAAGGAGTTTGTGGGAGTCTGCCTGGAAATTGTCAGTTTGATAATAATATTATCGAAGATTTATACTAACATCACCTTTGCAACTGGTATACTATACTAACATTCAGTAAATAGATTGGTATGGGGTTTTTTTATTTCTGATGAAGTTCTGCACACTTGGTTTCTTTGAAAACATTGCTGCAGTAGGACCTTTGACATTCAAAAGGCTGTGACAGAATCAGAATTAAAACAGGCATTTTCACTTTCACTTCAGATAAATTTGTATAATTCAGTATTATGCAGTAGGAGCTCATTCTTAATAAAGCAATTGGTGGTTCAGTGTTTTATTTTGACAGCATTCTGTGCCTTCTGCATAGATCCTAGCTGAAGAGGTGCTTGCTGGGTGCTTTGCCACCTGAAAATGTGGGGCAGGGAGGGAGAAATCCTGCCAGGTTGGCAATAATGTCAGTTTGGCTAAGTGTGTTTGTAACCAGCAGCGGCATCGTGCTTCTGGCAGGGCAGACCTCAGCCATTGACTCACCCCTGTCTCTCTCTGCTCAAGTCTGCTGCTGCAGAGCATGTGCAGCACAGGTGCTATTTCCCCATCCAGCTACCAAGGTCTTCCAGGAAAGAGAGTCCTTGAACAAGCTGTGAGGTCCCATGGGTATTGTTCTGGCAGGCCAGGTATGGCCCAGGGGTGCTTCAGTGCCTGGCTCTGCTTTGAGTGAAGCATATAACTTCATTATTTAGATCACTTACAGTCCAAGTGGGCAAAACTCCTTCTAACTCTGAATTAAGGAAACAATAGCTAGTAAGTGGATGGCAGCAGAGGAAAGACTGTTTTGAGGAAAAATAGTTCTTTAATTTAAACTTTGTGTTAAACTTTCATCCTGAGTATACACAGTATGTTTCAAGAGCTATTTTTTGTAGGTGAAATAGCTGGGAACGGAACTCTTTAGCAGGATGTAAAAATCCTGTAGCTATGTTAAGTGACAAAACTCTGGCCATTGCATCCAACATGCAGTGCTTTTGTATAGTGGCAGTTCATGTGCAGCTGATTCATCAGTCAAAGAAACAGCCGTTACCTTACTATAAGATGTGAGCTTCAAAATGAGACTGTGCCCTCATTTTCTGTGAGAACTTTAAACAGGCAAAGTTTGAGGTTTTAAAAGTTAGTTGGCCATATGTGAGCTATAAAGCCACAACAAATTAGGAACTCATTAAATCTTCAAAATACTTGAATTTTATCAGTTTCCTTCCAGCTGGTGTAAGACTAAGATAATTTTACAAAAAAAAGGGGTTTCTTGAAAATATTATAGCAGCCTGATGAGAAGAATCTTTTTTTGATTGAACTAGGGCAGAGGAATCTTCTGACACCTGTGCTACAAGGTCTGGCCCTAGCCATAAACATCTTGTGTGTTAGTCTCATGGAGTTTCTCAGCAGCATGTAGGTGGAATCAAGGTCTCTGGGCTCCAGAAGAGAAATGCCTGATATGTGACCTACAAGTGTATTTCTACTGGCTGTAGTAGATATAAAGAAAACAATTAAGTCCTGGTTTATTCTACTCGTAGAAAAATCAGTAAATGTTTATTATCCAGCCCATTTCCTAATGCTCTTTGGAGAAGACTGAATCTTTTTTTCAATTATGCATGGTATGCTGAAGGTATTCATTTGGGACTTTATTACTAGTTTCTATTATAATTATCTTTATTTTGGGTGCTGTCTTTGCACAGACTGAAAACCATTTCTTAATGGAATCTTTTACTGTTGTCTATTTTCTACCTACAACATTCCAAATACTAGTTATAACTAAATACTAGTTATTTCATGTGTTCTACCATTAATATATAATGGTGAGGCCTTGATACAATTGAAAAAATATAGAATACAGATGAGATGAGACAGAGATATGGAAGGAATTACTGATTGTCTGAAATATAGCCACATTTCCAGCTTAAAGTCTTAACATTGCGTGACCAGTTAGTATGTCTTGTTGAACTTCATGTGAAAAAAAAATGCAAAATATTTATTGTGTTCACAAAACTGCTAGTGCTTCTTTTTCCAGTTTCACTTATCCCTGCTAATTCTGACAATGCTGCCACATGACTTGTGATAAAATTAAATTCCCATGAAAAACACAAGTTTGGGATATAAAATATACCTGGATTTCTCTGGTGAATGTGCCTTGCCGCAAAGGGCCCACAGCAGTTGACTGGTCAGTGACTATTATTATGCACAAATAAAGCTCCTCTCTGAGAACACCTCTATTATGACACTCATAGTATAATATGGCATGTTTTCTTTCATGTGATTCCTAGGATGACCCTGTCTCAAATTCCATATGACAAATATTGTTCTGACCCTCAGGAATCAAGTAAAAGTTTTGCCAGAGCCTTAATTTAAGACAAGATCTCATAATAAATAAATTTCGTAGTCAGATCTAGGACTACTGTGCACACCTTTTCAGGGATCTGTTGATACTTTGATGAGTGTAATATCAATATTTGTTGGGCTACATTTTCTGGGACATTCTTGATATTTTTATGCTTCCAGATAGGAATACGTAGACTATTTTGGCAAAATGCAAAGGAAACAAAAAATGCTGCAGTTTAAATATATCTGTACATTGCTGTGTTGTCAGCCCTGCTTTTTAAATTAGTTTTTGAGTTTTTATAATAAATGCTTTAATAAAATAATAATATGCAATGTTCTGTTCAGTAGTCACAGAAAAGAAGCAGTCCAGAGTCTGTATCTGCTCAATACAGAAAAGGCCCATAACAGAAGCAGCAGAATAACTCAATATGAAGAATTTTGAAAAAGGAAGCTAAGCTATTCTGCATTCTCATTTATTAGACAGGGAGAAGGTACTGAAGAGTAACCTTTAAGGAACTCAAATTATGCCTGAATAATTTGCATTTAGAAAGGATGTTCCTTACATGTTCAATTGGTTTATTGAATCCATGCTAGATTCCTGTAAATGCTACACAGGTTTTGCATCTCCGGTATCTTGCCTAAATGAAAGACTAACCTTTGGAATCTGGCTTGGCTTTATTACATTTATGTTTAGTCTAATAGAGGTGAAGAAAGTCATCAAACTGAATGGCACAAATTTTCTTGATCCTTTGGAAGCAGCTTTAACAACAGTCTCACTTGGATGTTCAAAGTGACAGGAATTAACATCATTCCTATACATAGGAACATCCTTCTACTTGAAACAGCATTCACAAACTCATGTTTCAGTAATCTACAAAGACAGAGTGTGGTGCTAAAGGAGGAAAAGCTGAATATACTTTTAATTCCTGTGAGAAATTAAAAAGAAGGCAAGTGCATTGAGTGGTGAGCAAGTCTGCCTTCATTTTGATTCTACTAGTCTGCCATCAAGAAATTTCAAACAATGCTTATTTTACTGAACAAAGATATTTTGAAAATTATTGTCTTAAGGAGCTGTGGGGTTGGTGTGAATGTAGACAGAGGTAATTTTGTTCCTTTAATGTACAGTATATATTGGCAGTAAATTCTTCCTGGAGACAGTGGTTATAAGAAGTTATGCCTTGGGGCTTACACAAAATACAGTATTAGAAGAATAAGAGAAATCTTGCTTTGTATGTGGGACTTCTTAATAATACACCTATTACAGTCTCCTTCTGTTTCAGCCTTTGTGTACAGATCTCCCAGGTATCTTGTACAGTCTTTGTGGACAAGATAGTATTTAACAAGGTGCTTGAGACTTGTAATTTTGGAATTTGTTTGTGATTTTTATGCAAAGGCAAAATCATACTGAAAACAGACAGGAATCTAGTTTCTGAATTCCACTCAGGAAGTGCTTTGTGGAAAAGTATCCAAATCAGTAATAGGGAATAATATTTCGTATTCTATTTAATATACTCAGCATTAGACACCTCAGATGGTAAGTAGCGTTTTTGAGTTTATTCTTAGCAGTAAGTACTTGTTTGTATTAGGGCAGGGTGATAGATTGGTTCTCATCCTGAAAAGCAGGAAAAAGTTGATGTCTTTGTGGACTCTGCACTCACACTGTCTTTAGGGGATCTTAGCAATAACAGTGCAATTACTGTTTCAGCTGGAGTTTGGGATGCTCTGAGTTATTCTGAATGTGTGTTAGCCTCAGTTATTGGCACCCTATGTCCCCAGATGGAATTTTTTCTTCCACTCCTCTGCAGCATTCCTTGTCAAAAGGGCTACTCTTACCCTTTACCACGTAACGGTAGAAGGGCTAGAGTTTGTAATGACAGTACTGAAAAGTGAAAGCTCCTATACAAGAGGAATCATAGCTTTTTCCCAGAAAATCCCTATGTCATCTTTGCTTTCATTTTGTTGAATCCTATGACAAGAAACTATCCAGTAAACAGTTTACTATTGCTAAATGTCAGGATTAAATAATAAGAGCCGTGGATAAGATAACCACCATAATGAAGGTCAGCTAAAGTCATATATAAACAAAGGCTTGTCAGACAACCTGGGTATTTTGTACATGTCCCATCAACAAAAAAAAGCCATAACATGGCTGCAATCCTTGAGTTCAGTACAGCTGCTAAACTGTAATTGGTTATGAACCTAGGTAAGAAGCTGTCCCACCCTGGTGAATAATCATCTCACCTCACTCATTGTTAAGTCGTTGCTTGCTCATGGTTGGGTTAGTGTGAGGGGGATAAGGTAACATGCACAGCAGTAAGTTTGGCACTGGAGACTAGCAGTTAAGGCAGAAGAATGCTGTGTATTCTCAGAGATAGAGGATACAGCTCATCTGTCTTTGCTCTTTGTCATTGTTCTTTGCTCTACCTATTCAAAGAAAAATAAATTCAGTATCACTATTCTGCTCTATTTTCTCTAGGCACTCCAAGAATGAGATTTGAAGTACTTAAGAGATCTACTAAAGCTCAGAAATAAAACATAGGTCATCTAGACCTATGGATCTTTCTGCAATAAGAGCAAAGCTTGATCATGACAGTGTTTTCTTTGGAAACAGCTCAGCTCTGTCTCAGAAACTACAGATAAGGAACATAAGTATCCATATTTGTGTGCATGTGGGTGTAAACCAAAATGAAAACTCCAAAACAAAGCAAGTTGACTTGCTTCTTCCTAGCTTGACATAGAATCATAGAACTACAGAGATAGCAATTGTGTTGCTTTGTGCATGACTGAGGTGTGGTCAGGAATCAATAGAGAAATACACTAAAAATAGAATGGAAAAAAGAAACTAATGTGCAGAAATATCTTGCTGCAATTTTGTTTATCTCTAAATGTTGTTGTAAATAAATGAGTATGTGCAATGGGCCGTGGATTATCCTTCATACATGAGAATCTAAAAACTCAAATTTGGAACAAGTTTTACAGCATACTTCATAACTTCTTTGGATTTTTAAAAACTTTTTAATAACTTGGCATATGAATTTATGAGTGTACTGTGGTACTGTCATCAAAAAGAAGATCAAAATAGTGACTAGAATAAGTGAAAAGCAGATAGAACTGGCACAAAATCTGTATGGAACAAAGAAGTTACCTTTATTATTCAAAGTACAACTCCCGTTGGGAACTTGCGTAGGTATCATATAAATCACGATGGAATAGGTCCTCTAATGAAGGACCATTATGATGGGAAGCAGGTAGTCTCCATTTGAAATAAAAAGCTAGGCACAATTGTACTGGTTGTTAGCGTGCAAGCAGCTAAAAGAGCTCTGTGTGTTATTAGGCACTTACCCTTACTACCCGAAGTGGAATTGTCTGATAGGAAAATTGGGTGGGACTTTCTGTTGAAAAAAACACAAATTGTGTACAAAGTTGTCTGTATGAGTCTTAGGACTGATTTTAGTGGTTTAAGGTTAAGTTTTCTTGTTAACGAAATTACCTTGGAATTTTGGCTCTTTCTGAGGTGTATATGCTTCATTAAGCACATGCATGACATTTATCTGATAGCAGACCATGTCTTCTTTGCCTCCCTAGACCCTTAAACATTGACTGAATCCCTTCATCTGAGACAGGCATTAGTTTCACTGTTGTTTCTGTGACAGATGAATGTGAATGGTGAATCTATCTTTGGAAGGTAGAAGATGAGATGCATTGTCTTTTAGTGGTCAAGTCTGATAGACATCCTTTTTTATGTGTCAGTATTGTGTCTTATAAAAAATTTTTCAAAAGTGAAAATAAGTTTTCCTGAGAGAGAAAGAAAAGAAATAAATGATTAGTAACTCCTACTGTGAAATTCTAGCCCTATATCTCATGCTAGGTTAATAGTTGGCATTTGTGATCCTAAAGGCCTATGATTCTAATGACAGATTTGCTCCTGACTTCAGGATGATCATAGTTTTGCTCCTGTGGTGCAGTTGGGCTTTCCTAGGAAAGCTAATGTATAAAATGCAGCCTCTGCCAGCACATCATGAAGGCAACATGATGGGAAAAGGATAACATTGAATGACATCCATAGCCAATAATAGCTGCTGGGAGCATCCTGTCAATCAGTGTATTAATGTTAGTTACCAGCTTGATTAATGACATGGAAACACTCTTTCTCTGAATAGTGTCTGAGTGCCTCCTGCCAGAGCAGTGGAGATCACCTTCTGCTGAGCTTATACATATATGCAGGAATAGAACCATTATGGGTGTTTCAGTGCATTGTGTAATAGCCTCTTCCAAATAAAGGGGGCTCTGAGACATCCTTCAGTTTATACCTGCCTGTATTTTTTTGTACACGTTAGATCAGCTGACTTTCAGACCAAGGGGTGCCTTGTAGCTTTAGGCTCAGCAGTGGCTGTAGTCTGTGCTAGGGAATTTTTCTGTCTCTGTAAAAAAGAAAACAAGACTCATACTAAAGATGGCTCCAGAATTTCTTTGCAATGATCCTCCCTGAGAAGCTTGAAGTTTCTTGATTGCAAATGGGAAAACACTTGAAGTGTGTACTTGGTAGAGAGAACTTGAGAAGGCAAGAAAAGGATTTAATTGAGTCATTTCCAAAAAATAAAGTGAAAAATAATTATTTATCCTTTTACTGTCTGAAAGTACTGGAAGTTTTACTCAAGACTGGGTGAAGTTCTGCATTGTGGTATTAGATGTCAACATCCTGAGATACTCAACTTGGCACAGCGAGACCACTTCATTGCCTCATTTCATGCTAGTGTGTTTCAGGCTGTGTGCTGAATATGTCCAGAACTTGGATTTTTATTCTCTGTGCAATAGATTAAATTTTCCTATTTTGACAGGGAATATCTTTAGCAGTATGCTCTGAAATGCCTTAGGGATTCAAGCTGTCCCTTAATCAATGCTGCAGACGATGGAGTTTTGATTTTTTTTTCTCTAATATATGAGCTATGACACTAGATTCATCCTGGCATACATCTGTCTGACAAGACTGAAAGCATTCAGTTAGAGCCACTTCATTACCAGCACAGAGCCAACAAATAGGGGACAATCTAAAAAAGGGGGATTGAAATATAACATAGATGAGAAATATATCTCAAAATAAGGGCATAATGGAGGATATAAATTGCACAGCAATGCAGACAGCAACAGGACATCCTCAAAATATGCTACAGTATCTGCATACTGATACTGACTTTTACAAATATGCAACAAATATGGATTGTTTGTGAAATGAACAGCTATGAGTCAAGATGTAACATAACAGAAAAAACAACTTTGCAAATATAAATATTTATTATTAGTGGACAATAACTGCTTCCTACTAAAATTGGCAAGAATTATGAACCCAACCCCCTTAGTACTTACTGGAGAATTAGAAGGCTAATGAGAGAGTGTAGCAAAAAAAATCTCTTCTGCCTTCTAGAAAAATCAGCAAAGCTAGACCATAATGAAGAATACTCCAGTGTATTGAGAGCTACTGGGCTGCAGATCCACTAAAAATCTCCAGTGCTTGATACTGAACCATGAAAAGAAAAATACAAAATGAAAAATCCTGCATTGGCTGAAGGACATGCAGAATTCTTTCCCATCTGTATTTCTTGTGATTGTTAATACTTGTGTGCAACGCTGCTGGACTGCCATACAGCAAATTACAAGCAAGAGACAAATGTGTCTGGTTTGATCTTCGAGCTTCTTTGATAAGATGCAGGTAAGAGTTAATGTAATCTCTACATATTGTGGCATATTTAACATCTATTCCTTTCTGGGTTTGTTTGCAGTTTCAGTCCTTAACTTATTACCTTTTCTTTTTTTAAAAAAATTAGCCATTGATTACATTGCAGAACATGTGATTCATTTGAACTGCAAAATCCCTATTTCTTGTAGTACTAATAAGCATTGTGCCTACTGAAAGCTGTTGCAGAAGAGAAAGGGAGGAGGCCTAGCAAGCTTGAAGCTGTGTTTTGTCTGCGTTGCAGCAAGGGGAGAAGGAAAGATACATAGGAATTGTCTTATCATCATGCACATATACACATGTACATAAGCATTTTCATTTGTTTATTTAATCTCTTGGATGCTTTTTCAATTCCTGTCTTAACCCTTTGCTCTTGAAGTAAGCAAGGAAAAACTGTATGACAGACATTTAATTTTTTTCTTTCTCAAGAATAGCTAGTGTCTCTTGTGCTAAGAAGAAAATGGGACTGTGTGGAAAGCTAAATTTCAGTTAACACATCAAAGGGCAGTTTGTGGTCTTTTGCTCAATAGCTAAGGTTTAACTGAGTTGCAGGACTCTGGGAATTTTGTGTTTTCCTATAGGCTCACTTATTGCATTTATACCTCTCCTACTTTTCTGCTCTTCCACTGCTTCTCTGAAGGGGACAAATAAAGGCGGTATAATCTTGTTGAATATGGTTCTTGCTGATGAATTAGATGAACAGCTGCTGGGAACAGTCTAGGAATACAATTTGGTAAAAAAATGAGATGGGATACAAAAAAATTCCCTTATGATGCCATTCATTCTATATGCAGTATTATACCATATTGGTGGAAAAATGGGAAGGCCTAAAACTCAATTTCACTTCAAGCTGGTTTAAAAAGAAGCAATTCTACATGCATTGCAGCCACAAAAACATTTATTTATAAGCACAGACTTTTACTTTGTAGGTAGAAACTGCACAGCTGTATACATTTGATTTTTTTGCATGCATAAGAACTTACTTTTACAGGCACAACTATAGTACTTTCTTCTTACTATTACCTGAACAGTTATGCTAATTCTTACATTATGTAGTTAATCTCTTTTCTTTGTGCTTTAAACCAGGTTGGGAAGGGGGAGAAAACCCTACATTTTGGCATGCAGGGCAATCAAAAATTGAATCCAGAAAATGGAGAAGTCATTGGTGTATCAGTATTCCTGCAATATCCTCCAGCTCACATTTTTGCATTGTAAAAACCCAGCATGCAATTGTGTGTTAAGATTGGAAATTAAAGCTGATCTCCTCAGTTGCCTTATGAATGTTATACAGCATGTGAAGCAATGACGTTTTGCTTTCTTGTCTTGCTACTTTAGTGAATTCTTCTACAGTTCTTTTTCACCTATCAGAGCCTGGGAAACTCACAGAGAATTAAACACACCTGTCTACAGAAATGGGAAAGAATTACATTGATCTCGGATCAATTACCATTTAGTGTAGTTCTAATAATTCACATATTTTGGAAAGGTTGATGGGGATCTTGGTAATACAGAACCTGCTAAAGCCTTTGGCCACACATCCCATATTTTGAACCAGATGTCTGGTTTACTGACTTGTTTCCTTTCGTCCCATTGCAGGCCAGTAGTAGGAGTTGGATTCTTTTCTTGATTGGTGAGTTTAAAACAACTGAAAACCTTCTTATGCTGTGTACATTTTGTAAACTACAAGCTTGCTCTGAAAACATAACTGTTTTAGAGTTTTAGGCAAGTAATTTAAAATAAATAATTCAAAATGTTGTTCTGGAGCAGATTTTTTTTCATGCTTAGAAAAATGGAAGAGACCTTCTTGGCAGTTACAAAAAATGGAAAAAGAAACATGTATTTTTAAAAATTAACTCTTGGAAGTAATCTAAAAATTTAATAGTAGTCATGAAGATTTCAACATAACTGGTGTGTTGGTTTCTTTAACTGGGATTGTATGAGTTCTTGGGATGGAAGTGTCATCAGATCAACTGTAACTATAGCTTGACACTCGGTGCATCTGTGCATGTGCATAGCTTGATATTATCTAAGTATCAGTAACAGTGATACCTAAAGCTGCTGTGGGTAAACACAGGTTTCTGATGACAGCACCTTAAGTACAGGAGAAAAGCTCTTGTGCAGTTTATGTTTATAATACCATCATATCCCCAAGGTGCTGACAGAGCTTCATTCACAGTTTTTCTGTGAGTTGTTTTTCTGTATTTCACATATCACTTCTCTTTCTTGATGAAAATCATTGGTATTGCTTCGCTTTAAATAATGACATTAAGAATTAACATCATAATATTGTTTTTGGTACCCTGGTTATTTTAAAAGAATTCAAAATCTCAATTTGACTTCTTAATGGTTATAAAAGGTATGTTTTGGACAATAGAATTGTATTTGAAAAAATAATGTAATTAATAGAGAACAATTATTTTTGACAAATATATGTTTAAAAAAATGCTAAAGCTAATTTTATTTTTTAATTTTTTTCCCCTGAATTATTTTTTATTTTATGTGGAGGTTTGTTTTATTTTACTAAGGCCTTGGCTCCTTAGTTGTAACAGTTGTACTGCTTAATCTGTAGCAACCAAGTTAAATGAAACAGGTTCTCCAGTCATGAAATCATTACAGTGGGGGGGAAAAAAAAAAAGGAGGTCCAGTCTATCCCTGTTGTGGCAGGAAATGGGTAACTAGGTCATCCCTGACAGATGTTTGTATAGGCTGCTGTTAAAAACCACAAATGAAGGGGATTCCACAACCTCATAAATCTATTCCATCTAATCTAGACTTTAGGTTGAAAGGATTTTTTTTGTTGTTTCATTTTTTGTATCTAGGCTACTCTTCTTTGCTACAAATTAAGCAGTTACTTGTTATAATTCGGGTGTGTACAAAGATCTGTTGACCATGACTTTCTGTATGCAACCTTTTATGCATTTTCCATCCAGTCTTCTTTTTCTGAGGAAGCAAAGCCTCATTTCTTCAACCTTTCCTTGTAAGTCATATTCTCAAAATATCATTCTTGTTGATTTCATTTCAACTCCATCCAAATTGTTGAAATTGTTTTTGGAGTGCATTGCCCAAAATTGCACAGAATGCGCCAGCTGAGACCTCAGCAGCACTGAAGATTGTGAAATAATTAGGTCCTGTATCTCACATTCTGCACACTTCCTAATACATCTTGGAATGTGAAATGCCTTTCTGCAACATCATCATGTTGACTCATATTTAGTTTGAAATCCACTTGAACCTTCCTATCTTTCTTTGCAATCCTGTTGCCTTGTTAAAGCATCATGAGCTTATATTAATATACTCTGGTTTTGTCAATTTCAGTTTATCTAGTATGAGCTTATTGCACTTGTAGTTTCTCACATTATCTAAATATTTTGGATTCTAATCTGCATACCTGTTTTTGCAACTCCCTTTCAGATTTTTTGCAAATTTTACAACCCTTTTCTATTTTCCCAACTGTTCAATGAAAAATTGAATAGAATAGGATGGATGAGAAGACCCTGAAGGATGTTACTGCAGTGCCATCCTACTCTGTCAGAAAACCATTAAATAAATACTTTTTGGGAGAAATACTTAACTACTTGCGTGTCAACTGTTACTTGACTTTGTCTACACCATTTTTTGTACTGCAGGCAAAATTAGAGAGGAAGTAACTAAAGGCTTTGTTGAAGTACAGATATCACATTTACTGCTTCCTTCTTATTCAATAGGCCTGCTGCCCTTTCTAGGAAGGAAATTGGAGAGGTTTGACACAATAATAATCCTAAGATTACATTTTAAAGCCTTACTACCTAATTGTTTTCTACATATTGTTTTCTTCATGCCTATACACTAACTGCCTAATAACCTATGACAGTATCTCTCAGAGATGCATGGTTATTTATGAGAGGTCAATGGCATTTTGTTTCCTAAGGAAGTATTTTCGTAATTTCTAGTCTTCTTGGACCTCTGTTGCACTTGATGAATTCTCAAAAAACCCAAACCACAACAAAATACTCTTCCAGAACACCCTCCCTCTGCTTCCATCCCAGAATCATCATACAGAGATTATTTTATCTTTAAAGTGCTCCAGGGTAATTTTTAGCACATTTTCCTGTGGAAACACAGTTTATACGATCCGAAATATGACTAGTCAGGCCACACCACGCCTTTTGAACTTGTTGCTTACTCTCCAACTGAACTGGACTGAGTTGTTGCGGTCTCAGAGATACCACATTTTGTGGATGCTAGCTTTAGAGCAAGCTGCAGGCCCCATGGCCTCTCAGTCCTGCCTGAGAAGCTAGCCTGGGAAATTCATAGGAGGATTTCAAAACAATCCTCAGAGACAGAAAACAACTGCCAGGTGCTGTTTGTCTGTCCTCTTGTTTTCCTTGCAAGAGAAAGTCAGGGGGTGTTGTGCCCCACTGACCAATGATGGTGATGTGGTGATTTACTAACCAATAAGAGTTTCCTTTCTGTGCTTTCCACGTATTGGTCTATAAAGAGACCTGGAGTAATAAACTAGAGGATTTCTCCTGTTGTGACTCCCTTGAGAGTCCGTGTCGTTCTTCCCGCCGTTCCTAATTAGAACGACAACATTTCTACAGATTTTGTGAAGATAAGCAGGTAAATAGAGAGCCTTCCATGGCAACAAGGAATTCAGTGTAAATGAAACCCTGATATCCGGCAGTGGAAAACTCACAGAAGATCGTTATGAATATTCCAGCCATAAATTTCAGCCATCCTTTTTGCTCTGGGCTAATGCAATCAGGAGACACAAGGCTACAGGGAGGCTGGCTTTGTCCACTGCTTTCTGAACTACATGTTTAAGTCATCAGGATAGGCAACTGGCATTTCTTAATATTGCTTAACACATTTCTTCTCTTTTCTGGTCTGTGTGTTTTAGATGTTTGTTAAAATTAATTTCTTAGCATGTCTGACACTAAGATATTTTGTAGACACATTAGGCAAATAATCATTGAAAATTTCAGAATTCTTTGTGTTGCATTATTTGCTGCCTTTTCCTTAGACACTGGACTTGAATTTTTCTTTGTTTCCCTTAGTTTGTGTGTATGTAACCTTCTATTGGCTTTTAGGTCCTTTCCTAGATGAACTCATATAGCTTCTTTGCCTTCATCCTTTGTTCCTTGTGTGAGTTTACTATTATTTTTAACTAAATTTTAGTCATCGGTTCTTGTTTTCACTGTTTTGCATGATTCCTTCCTGTTTTTCAGTTAACCAGAAAGCTCCTGATGAAGCCTTTGCTGCTCTCTGTCAGTGCCTACTTTACATCAGGGTAATCTGCTGTTGTGCCTTTAATACACTTTGTTCAGTAACTGTTGGCTCTCCTATGCTCCTGTTTCCTTATGAATTTCTTCCAAAAGATCTACCCACCCATTCATTCTGCAAGCCAAGAAAAATCCACTTTTGGAAAGCCATACTCTTTCTGTCACTCTATGCTTTCTTTGGCATCATTGATTTTATTGTTTTGTGATCAGTTTTGTATTCGTATCTTCCACCTTTGTCTCATTAGGAAGCATTAACTGATGAGCTAAATATGCAATGTCGCCCTGAAAACTCAGCTTCTGAGCTTGCTAACATAGTTTTCTATGGACTTTCCCAGGAGAGTAACTGTAAACATAGATATGTGTACATTCTTTCTGTTACACATCTTGTGATGGGCATCTCTCATGGCCAGTGCAGTGAGAAAATGTTATCTTGACCATCCAATCCCTGGCCGTGGTCACAAGCCTATAAATCCTGGGAGGAAAAATAAACTCTGCTCTTCTTTTCACCACACCTCGACCTGTGTCCGCGTGATCTATTCATCTTCAGCGGTAACATGCAAAGCAGTCTTTCCTCTCTTACCTTCTCAACTGTCTGAAATCTCAGTACCCTGAAAGAAAGATTGATCCAAATCTGCTGACTATGGGATTGTTATCTTTTTTTGGAGGTGTGTTTAGACAGAACAAGGGATAGGACACTGAACTGAGTGGGTGTCAGAACAGCTGGAGCAAAGCAGCACCCCTATTCCCAGCACAGGGGGCATTCCAGAATGATGCAGCAGACCAGCTCATCTGGAGCTGGAAGGGAACAGAGACACAGAATCTGTGATTAGAACACTCTTATCTTAGTATCTAATATTTAATCATCTGTCAGGCTTATTGCTGGTGTTTTGTGGCCAAAATTTGAAAGCCTTATATAGTAATTACAAAAAAACTCCGAAACCAACAACCCTAAACTGGTAAGACTTTTGCCTGAAAAAAGCTTCGAGACATGCCCCATTGCTATTGGAAACCACATACAGACATGGCTCTCTGCAAACACTGTCTGTCTCTAATGGCTTAAAATCAAAGGCAACAAAATAAGCTCCAGGCAAGACAGATACTTCAGGAAAGAAGATATAAGGTGTAAAGAGTGAGACAGAGCTGTGAAAGATGTGTGGAAAAGCATGAGCTTAAAAAAACATGGAGAGGAAGCCTCTGACAGATAAGAGGGGCCTGTTTACCTGGGAGCAGCATTGTAAAAGGAATAGTCTGAGTGTAGAAAAAAATTGCAGGGAAGAGCAGACGAGTAGATTGCAAGGGACATGGGAAGAAAAGTAATATAATAAAATGAAAACAGACAGATGGGAATAAAGAAAGTGAATGTAGCATCCATCAAGATTTTTTAGGGAACATTTAAAATGAAATTTTTGTTAAAATGACATAAACAAGAAGATTTTAAAACTGTCCTTGATTCTGACTGGAATGTAGCTAATAATCAAAGTAGCTGGAGCTGGAGTCAAAAGTAACATTTCTATGGCAAAAAAAGCCCACAAATTCAGTTTAATTTTTGTGTTTTGTTTGATGGGAAGTTGTTTGGGCTTCTTGGAGATTTGGAAAAAAACTGGATCTGACTAATGGTGATGAAATTAAAGGTATAATAAATGCAGTTTATGACAATGACATAAATGATAAAAATAGATCTGTGTTTACACAGTGTTTGTGTCTAGTTCTTATATATAGGCCTAATGTGATAACATTGTTTTCATTTTAGCTTCTCTGAATCTTCATAAGCTGGTAGGGAGGCTACTTTGCTAGTATATAATTTATGCTTGTTTTTGTTACCTTGCAACTCAGAGTTGCCAGAAAGTGCCATATTAAAAAAAATGTAAAACATGTAGTGTGGTATGTCTTAAGGATACAGCTCTAATTCAGTGAGCCTCAAAATTGATTTAATCCAGTTCAAAATAACTTTTTCCTATAAAAGTGCTATTGCACTAAACCAATTTTAGAAAACTTTAACTAAACTTTAAAATTAATATTAGTACAATTGCAACATTCCTATTTGCTCATAAATAGAAATGCTTTTAGAGAAACAGGTGCAAAAGCTGTTCCAATCAGAGATGGTGTTCTATCACAGCAATGCACTTGCTGTCACAGTCACGTGGCATTTTACCTTGTAGTTGTGCCAAAACTGCATTCTGAATCTTCTGACCTACAGAACATGGACTGGAAGATTCTAGTCATTATCCCAACTCAGACTGGCCAGAAGCATATTCGTCTGATCCAGGGAGGGTCCATACATGTCCTCAGCTGTGTTAGGAGAAGGAAGGACAGAGTGGTCGAACTACAAATTTCCAGCATCAAGCAAGACAGAAGACAGTATTTTTTTCCATTATGTTTTTGCAGCATATTACATTACATCTAACCTAGAAATGTCATAAATACATCATTTTGATGATGAAATGATTTTGGCATTTTCTACACAAGCTGCTATACCAGTGTATTTATTTAGTTGCAAGAATATTTTTCTGCTATGCTAGTTGAATCAGATTGGCTACTGATGTTGGCATAGTTATAGGATGTGTGTAGGTCTTTCTATATATGGGGTAGGTGAGTGCATGTGTATACATATTTTTAAGTATAAAATTCATAAATATTGGCAAATATACAGTGAGGCATACTGTAATAGCTTACGCTTTAAGAAAATACTGCTACAGGTCTATTATCCAGTGCTAGGCTGACAAGGAACTAACAAAGAATTTGAAACCTCCCTTTGACTGGCATTACAAATAATTGAGGGGATAAATCAAAGAATACTTAGTCTTGGTTGCTCTACTGTCTTGTGCCAAGTCCAAGATGGAAGAAAGCTACGTGTAAGATTAAAGACCCTGCTGATCTCTGACTCCTGGCATTTCCCTGATTTGTAGCTGACAGAGCCTGAATTAAGTTTGGAAGCATATAGTTTAGCATATAGTTTAGAGCACATTGTTTACTATTTTCCAAAGATATTGTCATTTTTTGTAACTCTTGACTTTCATTCCTAAAAGAACCAGACTGCTAAATTAAGTTCCTCTTCTACCTCTACTTCTTCCAATCATCTTGTGAATTTGAGGCCTTCCTTCTAACTACTGACATAATTTAAAAATTGTCTTATTTGGAACCTATATGTAAACATATGTTATTCATATAATCAGTTACCTAGTGTGGCCAGTCACTACGCCTTGGTATTGCAGTATCTGCTGCTTGCATGAAACCTAAGCCAGCTAACAGCAAATTGACTTTGGTGGGAAAAAGAGAAGTAAGATATATGTAGTTATTTAGAACATGTATTATTTGATGTTATTAGATACAAATCTTTCATGAGGACACCAAAATATATTTGGTGCCTATGAATAATGAAGGTGAAGTTCTCAGAATGGGGAAGAAACTGCCATATCTCTGTAACTTATCCCACAGTCATAGCATATTCTTCCTTAAGAACATGTAAGATAAACTCTAGATTTCATGTGTAATATTCAAAATTATGTCTCTTTGTTTTCTAAAATGCATGTGGAAATTTTGCAATTGACATTTGACCTGAGCACACAGTAATCTTTATAGATGCAATGTAGATGTCTCCAAAAACTCACTCCTGCTGTAATCTTCCTTATTGTCACTATTCAGACCATTAATTCTTTTCTTTAAGCACCTTCCTTTGCTAGCTGCCAGTTAACTTCTCTTACTTCCTAGAAATTGTGAACTTACTGTGATAAAAGTTTCTTGATAAGAAATCTTGATAATTATCTTCATAGATAATTCCAGTGACAAAATTGAAAGCTCTTACAATTTTAATTCTTTTCAGGATTTTGTTGCTTACCTTTTTTTTTTAATCTTTGGAATAAGGAAAATTCCTTATGCTTTTCTGTTCTTCAACTGTCCTCAATTAGAGAGTTACTACTGCCATAAACATTGCTAACTTTCATCTGACACATTCTTATGAGAAAAACAGCACTCAGGCTTTTCACTCCTCTCTGTTCTGATCTGAATTTTGAGGTCTTCTTCCTTAGGAATTAGCAAAACCAAATTAGGAAAAACCAAATGAGTTTTCTGGGGCTTCACCTATAAGCAAGTTGTAGGTAAGCGTGTGGCCCCTTATTCATTGTTATCCAGAGCAATCCCACTGGAAGTTGATTTCCCTGTATATACTACTTCAAGTTATGCCTGATGTTGATATGCAGTGTTCACATATACTTTGATAGCTGACTATTCGGTTCCAAAAAAACTAGAAGGCAAAGAGAAAGATTTAATATTTATTATATTAAAAAAAAAAAATTAGTAATACTTAGTACTATTTGAGGTGGATTTAGTATTTAACATTTTGGGCAGGGGATGCTGACTGCTCACCGCTGTGAGAGAAAGGCCATCTCTCTGGCCACTGGATCATAAAGTTTAATTGCCAAATAAAGACAGGGCATTCAAGGAAGAGCATTATGTACATTTACGATGCCATTTGATAAGGGAAGTCTTTTGATATTTGAAATTTCTGAAAGGAACTAATGAAGGTTTTCTCTCCTGCCGTAATACTATTAAATTGATAACACTGAAGCAACATGGCTTTAGAAATAAAGAGGTACATTAAAATCAGTGTCAACTCTAACTCAGTAAGAAAGTAAGTTTTCTGTAAATTAAAGAGGGGAATATACCCAGCTCCATGTATTCTTGAAATTATATATGTTGTCTCATCTGGAGATGATCCATATAATTCACACTCTGCTTTCAATCTCTACATCAACAACTCACAAAACCAAGAGATACAGCTCTACTATGCTACAAAACAGAGGCTCAACCCGTATTTTGCAGCAGGTACTGTGCTCTGCTGGGAAGTCCTTTAGTACATGCCCACTTACTCCTGGTCCCTCTATGAGGCATTTTCTAACACATGGCAAAGATCTGATTATTGTTTATAGTGTTAATGTTTGAAAATACAAAAGACACTTCAGGCATTTTTATGATATTTAAACTGCATGTCTGGAAGTAGGAAGTAATAAATGGGATCTTCTTCATGGTGTCCTGTTCCCCTAATCAAAGCAAGTAATGCTTTATTTAAACAAGAACTCTCAACTGTGTCAGTGGAATGATTTGTAGGTAGCAGTTTGTAAGCAAAACAGGCAGATAGAATGCTTGCTTATATATGGTTTTGTAAGGATAGCAGGGGTTTGTATTAAGTGGATGCAAAGGGCTATAAACAAAGAGACAATTTCTTTCACTTACTGTTTTTTACTTGGTGGATTTTCAAAACAACATGCTCCAGCAGGATATATTAATCAGGAAACAAGGTGCCTGTTCACTTGTGCTATCATATGGATTGTGGGATTATGAGTATGTTTTAGTTTAAACCTAGCAAGAATATTCTATACCAGTGGTTAAGTATTAATATTGCAGTCAAAGTGAACTAGCACTGTTTTACTTCATTCCCAAATACTGGAAAATTCCTGATGTAATTTGCTTCCACGAAGTCTGAGAAGTCTTTAGGATCAAGGCCTTAAAAGCAAGTTCTTGTTGAAATATCAGATAATTTCTCTCTAAAAAAAAAATAGAAGAATAAAAACCAGTATAGCTGTTACTAGATATATGTCCTGGAACAGACTTGTTTAGCAAGTAAATGTACTAACTTTTACTTTAAGTTAATACCAAATTGCAAGGAAACTTCCAGCTATGCTGTATACTTGTGGGAGGTGAAGAAGATCTTAGATAATTTGACAGATGTCACTTTAAAAGGAAGAGACAGAATTAGTAATATATGTGTTGTGCAGAGAACTGCAATCCAACATTAGTAATCTATTCCTGTAATTCTCAAATAGAGGGGAAAGTAGGTTAGTAGATGGCCAGGATGTCTCCACACAGCAACCACAAAATAAGTGCCATGCCGAATGATGACTATATTCTTCATATACACAAAATGCAATATATCTGCAACTTGTGATTTTTTGTAAGTAATCAAAGTCATTGTTATCCCTGTTATATATAAAATATATATATATAATGTATTTACTAGTTGCACTGGTAAATTAAAAAGGCTTTGTTCCAGAAGTGACTTTCCATATATCTCACGTTCTCAGTCATGACTATGTTAATTTTAAGGAAAGAAAAACTGAAAAATTCGGCTAAGTTTGCACTTAAGTCTCTAAACTCGGGACAGAGAGGAACGGTTTGAAATTTGCCGGGTCGGCGTTGGTTCCCAGCTGGGAGCTCCAGCCTGGTGGTCGAAGCGCGTGAGGTTATGGGCCTGATGCATGGCTTCTGCCCGACTTCCAGTTCATCCGATGGGAGCTCCCGCTCCTCAGCGAAGCGGGTTGCGGCTGGCGGCCAAAGCCTTCTCCCTCGGGACATCAGCTTCTCCCGAGTACCCCCGGGTCTCTGCTGCCACACCGTCGTGTCCCGGAAAAGAACACCGAGAAGCGGCAGGCGCCCGAGAGCCCCCGGAGATACTGCCTGAACAACGTTCACCTGGCCCGCGCTGGGAAGAGCCCGCTCAGCGCCGCCGCTGCCGGCCGCTCTCCCGCAGCGGCGGGCTGGGTTCGCCCCGCGCGGCCGCACGCCGGGGAGGTGCCGGGCGGCGGGGCTCCGGCCCCGGCCGCGGCAGCCGCGCGTACCGTCCCCGTCGCCGCTCCCGCCCCCGCCGCCCCGCCCCGACACCACCATGGCCGTGGCGGCGGGGCGCGGGGGAAGGCGCGGCGGTCGGTGCGGGGGCACGGGCGGACCGTGCCGCCGAGGAAACCGAGACGGAGGGGAACTTCGCGGCCTCAAGGGAGCTAGCTCCGGCTGGGCCGGGGCGGCCAACGGAGGGCCGCCCGCGGGGCGGAAGGTGCGCGCTTGGGCGAGGCAGGGAGGTATCGCCGCGGGACGGGCGTGCACGGGGAGAAGGGTCAGCCGGCGGGCGGCTGCGAGCCGGCACGGAGGCCGGAGCAGGCGGCGCGCTCGGGTCGCGCGGCGCGATGGGGCCGGGGGGGCAGGTGCGTGCGCGGCTGGCGCCGCTCCCGCCGGCCGCCCCTGGGCGGCTCCGGCTCGGCGGGGCTCGGCTGGGCGCCGGCGGGGCGCGGCGCTCGCTCGGCTCGCGATCGTGTTTGCGCATGACCCCTCCCCGCCTGCGCCCCCCCCTCCCCTCCCCGGCGGCAGCGGCGGCGGCGGCGGCGGGGAAGGTTGGCCTCAGACACAGGCGGCTGCTCGGCGGCGGCGACGCAGTGCAGAGGTGCGGGCAGGTTGCGCTGGCCCCGCGCCCCGTCTCTCCCGCGCCTCGCCTGCCTCCGGAGCTCGCTCCCAGCCGGCGGCCTCCCCGCGCCGGTGTCGGGCCGGCCTCCCGGCCATGAGCGCGGCGCTGGGTGTCCCCCCGCCGCGCCGCCTTCCCCGCCGCCCCCGGCGGCTGCCGGGCTCCAGGAAAGTAGCTTGATGAGTGTCCAAAGTAGCAGTGGAAGTTTGGAGGGGCCGCCATCTTGGTCCCGGCTCTCCACGTCCCCACCGAGCCTGCAGGGCTGCTCCGCGGCGGCGGCGGCCCCCCAGCTGCACGGCGCGCCGCCCGGCAAGCCGCCCAAGGAAGGTAACCAGCGCGCCGCGGGGCTGCGCGGGGGGCCCGGCCCTTGGGGAGGGGCCGACCCCCCGCCGCGGGAGGCCGGCCCCGGGCCGCCGGGAAGCGGCGGCGGGAGAGGCCGGTGCCCCCGGCGGCGGCGCGGGGTCAGCGCTGGGCCCGGTGGCGGTGAGCGGAGCCTCGGGCGCTGGGCGAGCGGGGCCCCGCCGCCCCCGCCCGCTCGTCAGCGCGGCGGCGCCTCGTTGTTCCCCCCTGCGCCGGGCCGCGGAGCGGAACCCGCCGTGCTCCCTCCGTCCCCGGGCCGTCCGCCTGCCGCAGCAGCTCGCGTCTCCTCGGGCGGCTGCTCGCCGCGTCCTCCCCGAAAAATGCTCCCCTCCGCCAGCGGCTAAGTAGAAGTGCTGCGCCGGAGGATGCAGCCGCTGTTGCTGGAGGGAGTTGGGCACTTTTGGCATCATGGAGGTGGGAAGGAGAGGGGCCGACACCGGAGGTTCGTCCCCATGGGGAAAGCGCCCTCGGGGGCGGCCGGTTTTGCGGCCAGAAGTGACAGGGCGCCTTGCGGCCGCTACGGAATGACTGCAACTTTCTCCTGTCCTCCATCACGCCTTCGATGATAATATTTTTCTCCTCCCTCCCCTGCTCCTCCCCTCTTGTGTTACACCGACAGCGACAGCAGGGTGTTGTGGGTGGTTGCAGGGAATATCTGTATGAAGGTTATGAGCAAACAAGTCCCTTCGCTGTTCCCTTTCGGGTATTGTCTGCTTTTCTTCCTTGTGTTGTGTTGCCACAAGATGTAGCAGTTATACAGCTAGTGAGTTGCTCGGCGCTTTTAGCTAAAATAACTACTTGCTCAACGCCAGTTAGTGGCGGAGGAGAACTTTTATGCACAGATACTTGCATACCGAGCAGTTGTATAATTTTAATTGATTTGCCCCAGTTTAATGAATACCATTTCTTGTAGCATCTGCAAAACGTCATCGCCCAAGCAGGAAACTTGCTAACTTAAAATAGAAATAGTTGAGAAGATGGGGAGTCTTTGTTTTTAAGTCTTCCTGTAGTTGCTTGCTTGCTTTTTGGGTTTTCTTGGGTTTTTTTGTTTTGGTTTGGTTTGGTTTTTTTGGTTGATAAGCGACGTAGGGATTTGACATCCTGAAAATGTATAATGCAGTCTGGTTTCTCCATTTTCCACACCAGTAGTTGTCAGACTTGTATCACTGTGTGTCACTTTTGCACACGCTCCTGCAGGTAGATTGACATGAAATGCTCTAGAAAATACCTGGGAAGGAATTATGGTATATGTTAAAGATGCTGAGTAAAGTGGCAGGCATTTTGTGCTCATCTTCTCTGGGAGGCCAAAGCTGCTGGAAAAACGACCACCACCAGCCAAATTCTTAGTTTTAAGTTTATTGAGAGTAGGTTTCTTCACAGTTGCAACTCTTGTTATGAATATGCACGCAGGTAATATGTAGGATTTTTTTAGATGTATTTCAAATACCTGCCATACAAGCTTGAAATGATTATTGCAGTATAAATTATGTATCTATTTATTTTAACAAAAAATGGTGGTCCTTGAGTGCCTCTATTGAGACAAGAAGAATATTTTTTGTGAAACTCACAATATGATGATTATGCTATTTTCGTTTTTCTTTTTTACAACTCATGCTGTCGGATTTTTCTGGGTACTGTAATTTGTATCCTCTAATACAGATTATGGGGTTAAAGGTAATCAAAACCTTGTTGTTTTCTTGGTACTGTAATGTGTTGCATTTACATGGTGTTCCTGGGTTACATTTAAATTGTGTGTTCTCACTAGGTAGCTCTCTTTGAAAATGAGCGTAAGCTGCCATGCTTGGGTTTATGTTTTGCATTCATGCTTGTGGGATGTTATCAGCGCATCTTGCTTTATGTATATGCATTTTATAGAGAAGTATCTTGCCGGAAATCAATAGGCCCTGAAATACAAATACATTAGTATGTTCATAGACATTGGCTTATATATGTGAAAGATTGATGCCAGATTAGACTAATAAGCATGGAATATTTACAGTGCAGTGTGTTTATGGGAGCCTGTGCTGTCATCAATTCTAAACTTGTGACACCTTGTGATGTTAATGGAGCTTGTGAGTTTTGGAGCAGCGCACAAGGCTGCCGGCCCATACTGGATCACAGCTGCATCGCTGCTGGTGCCAGTTTTGAGTGGGTAATATTTACCGATACAGCACATTTGGCACTGGAGCAGAGCTCCTTTCCCAGCCTGGCCTTCTTGTTTGTGGATTAAAATCCCTTTGGTTGGCTCCTGTGAGAGTGATGTCCTGTTGCCTTTGGAAGTGCAGACCTTCACAGAGTGTACCCTGCATGGTATGGTTGATCTGACCTCCCTTATGAGGGTCTGGTATCAGCTCACATGTCTCACATGGGCATTTGAAGATTCTGGTTTATTAAGAACAGAAACCCTCAACACCTTGATTTAGGAAGTTAAAAAATATTTTCGGAATCTGTAATAGGAAAAAAGCAAAAAATACAAGCCCTGGCATATATAACGGTTGCACAAATGCGTTTTTTAAAAAATGGCAAGACCTTGTTGATATCAAAAGAGAACTACTTGGAAAATATGGGTGAAATTAGAGGAAATAATATTTTAAAAATATTCTAATATTTATAATATATATAATATTCTTTAAAAATGAACTGCAACGTTGCAGCAACATTTTCCATTGGATGTTATCTTCTGTGTCTTTATCTAGAGTGGCCTCATGGTTTTGCTGTATTGATTTGAATTTATGTTTTGAGGTTTTGAAATGAAAAGACTGGGATGGACTTGAACACAGTTACAGCTGTAGGTTTTTACTGTGTAAGAACTATCTCATGTTTGCATTTTAGTGTAGCGTGCAAATGTCTGTCGTTCTGTCAGTTGTTTTATATACCCATAACTTACGTGTGGTATATGTGGTCACTTAAGAGCCCTGCAGTAGACGTTATCAGGAATTTAGGAGGACTGTTATGTGGTATTATTTTACATACTGTATGTGTGGTTGTGTGACTAAATCTTGTGCCATAGCTCACATAATTTCAGTCACACAATTTCCTGTTTGAAGTTTCTTGACTTTTGTCTGCTTTATGTGTGTAACTAAAAATATTAAAGCACATACCTGCAAAGTGCTGTTTTGTAAATAGAGAATGTTCAGGCTAGTGCTGACAAGGCAGAGTCAGAAGAGATTCCATGGATTGCGTTGGGTTGGAAGGGACTGTAGATGAAGGATCATCTAGTTCCAACCCCCTGCCATGGTCAAGGACACCTCCCACTAGATCAAGTTGCTCAAAGCCCCATTCAGCTTGGCCATGAACACTTCCAGGGATATGGCAGGCACAACTCCACAACTACTGGAGGGTCAACCTGTTCCAGAGTCTCACCATCCCCAAAGTAAATAATTTATTCCTAATATCTAATCTAAATCTACTCTATATCAGTTTACAGCTGTTGTTCCTTGTCCAGTCCCTTCATGCTCTTGTAAAAAGTCTTTGTCCAACTTTCTTATGGGCCCCCTTTAGGTACTGGAAGGTGCTGTATGGTCTCCCTGGACTCTTCCGTTCTCCAGGCTGAACAATGCCAACTCTCTCAGCCTGTCTGCATAGCAGAGATGTTCCAGTCCTCTGATCATCTTGGTGGCCTTTGTGTGGCTTCTTCCAGCAGGTCCATGTCGTTCTTTGCTTTCCAGGTGGGGTCTCAACAGACTGGAGTAAAGGGGCAGAGTCCCCTTCTTTCACATTCTAGACATGCTGCTTTAGGTGCAGCACAGGACATGGTTGGCTCACTGGGCAGTGCTGCAGTGTCTGATAATTAAGCATAATGCTTTGTAAGTTATTTTTTGTATGTGCTGTTATCTTTCAATACTCTGCTAAAAGGAAAATAGAATGCCAAATTGAACTTTGAATTAACTCAACAGAAATGCAAATTTCAGTTTTCAAATTTGAGCCCAAATTAATAAATTATGGCAAAATGGTAAATAAACTTATGCCATGTATTTGACAGTCTGAAGAAGTTATGTTATGGGTAGCAAATTTTGTCGGTAACTTTTTTTCCTAAAATTTGATAAATGTGTATTGTTTGTATTTATCATGACCTGAAATGTGGTGGTATCTGTGTGTCTGAGCACAAAGGTACAGTTTATTTCCTCCTTAAGTTTCCAGTCTAGAAAATGTTTCTAGATGCCAGGTTGTGTCTGTATGCTACATACAATATATTACTCCGTGAACATGAAAGCAACCTGGATCTTTCTAAAACTTCCAGAGTTGTTTTCTGTTGTTTGCGTGTAGTGTAATACTTCAGCTACTTTATTTGCTTTAACAGGAAATTCTCAGTAAGTTTGTTGGCTTTTATCATTCAGCTGTAGATCAAAAATTGTATGGATTTGGCCAGTTTATATGGGAGCAGAGAAAAAAGGAACACTTTTTGTATTTAAAAATGTTGCCATGTTTTTACTCAGAATGAGCACAGCAATCATAAAAGGTTATTTAGGCTGGCTGTAGCATGAGCAGGTGTTGTCTGAGATTAATGTCATGCCAGTGACACACACAAATTCTAGCTTGTGATATTATTGCTGGTTTTGTTGAAGATGCGATTCTTGTAGTAAGCTGATGCTTATGCCAAATTCTTTGGAGATCTTGTAACATGTCCAAAAGAGAAATGGGAAAGGAAACCCTTTTTAATACAGATCCTTGTTTGAATCTGGTTTTCTAAAAGGCAAGTGCTGTAGCAAATAGAGTAAATTAGTCCTTGGCCAACTGTTTTGTTTTAATTCTCTTTTATTCTGCCTGGAATGGAATTTTCCATTTTAAATGGAGAGGGAATCAATATAGGGACAGGATGTTTTTATTTATTATCTCCATTCAAATGAAATACTTGCTATTTCTCTCATTCCTTTTTCCCCCCTCTATGTTTTTTTCTTGTTATTTCTTTCAGCAAGTAATTTTTTTCTCCACCAAGCTGAAGTAAACTTGCTTGTTAGTAAAAACTGTAGTCTGCAGTTAGTCTTGACATTTCTTTGGATTTTCTTAGAGCCTGATAATCCTAAATTATTGCAAAATACTGTTGTGACTGCTGGGAAACACTACCATATATATGTTCATCATAATCAAAGTTCTATAAAATTTTGGTACATTAAGAACTGAGATTATGGAAATATGACAGGCTTATCCTTTATATTTTTTGTGTTCTTGGTGTAAGGTTGTGTTTTGAAGTAGTACTTGCTCCCAATCCATTTACTTCCATACTAAATTTTTTGCTTCCATGCTGAGCTTTTTTATACACGAAAAGATGTTAAGTTAGTAAATTGTTTTTATGCAGTAGAGTAGTTCCTGAACTGTAGCTAAAAAGCATAAAAGCACACAAGTGGGAGGAGGAAAACCTTTATGAACTTCTTTCTGTTTGGCTTGGTGTGTTTCAGCTATAAAAGAGGAAAAGGGAAATTTGGGTTGCCAAGTTGCTCTGAGTGGATATGAAGGTGGGTAGGAGAAGAGTGGTCAGGGTTTCTGTTGAAAATGCCAGTACTTCAGTTGTGATCGTTGGAGAGCAGTTAAACAGAAGCTGGCCACCATAATATAACCCAGTTTTTCATGTGTTGCATGTGGAAAACTTCTAATAGTTGCTGAAAATAACAAGGAACAAGTACTGCACTTTATGATCAGTACTTAAGGACAAAGTTCGCTAGGAATAGGGAAGCATTAGTGAGCATCAGAAGGTATTTTGGATCCTACATTTCCCATCATCTTGACTCCATCCTTATTGAGATGCTTTGTTTGGGATAGGAAGTAAGGGTTTGCTTCCCTCCTGGGCACCTTCTCTCTGGAGGTCTTACTCCTTGCTTTCATTCCTGAGCAAAGCACTGGGATATACCAGCAGAAAAATCTTGGCACCTAGGCTTTCCCTGGGAGGATGTGGTAGGTGGCAGGAACATGGCTGTTCCACCTCAAACTTATTCCTGGAGGAAGGGAGCAGGAGGTCTTAAGTGAAGTTGGACATGCTGAAGATGCTGGGGGAAGACTGGGACTGTGTGACCCTTTGGGATGGGTCCATGCTGGAGGGATTGACAGAAATCAGAGTGGCTATATTATTAATTTTAATCATGACTTAAATCAGTGAGCAGGAAACCCTGATTAAATAATTGTTTTTAATTTTATTTTGCATTTGTGCTTAATTATTTTTCCTAAAGAAAAGTTGCTTCTGATTGGTCTAATTTGATCATACCTCTTGCTAGGCAGGAGGGGACACATCTATATGCATTTATTTAAGGAGTTATGCAGCTTAGATTCTTAATATTTAAGAAACATAATTCCCCATGCTTTGGACAGCTTTTAGCTAACTTTGTTAGTTAAATAAAACTAATTCTAATTGTGTTACATACATAATAAGGAACAAATATATCCAAATGTGCTTTGCATTTAAACCAGATAAAGGAGAATTGTCTGTAGTTTGTGAAATGAGTCAATCACTTTCGGTCACCATGCCTTGCAAAATTTGGTATTAATAGATCAAATCCAGTCACCAGTCTTTCGTGTTCTTCACTTGGAAGAGAAAGCCAGGCTTTCCTGCTTTCAAAGTTGTCAGTTGCCCTTTAGCAGTTCTGAGAAAACCAACTGCTGAAGTGGTTGGACAAATGAAAAAGGCCGAAGCAGTTGCTGGTGAAAGCTGATCAAGTGCTTTAAAACTCCATTTCAGGCAGCTCACCCACAGCTTCCAGTGATGTGATGGTCTGTCTGCCAGCAGAGCACCGAAGTTTATAATGTTTGAATGTATTTTACTCTTTTATGAATTTAATAGATCATAAACCTTAAACCTCACCATAGATTCTTATTGCTTCAAGCTTCAATTAAACATTTGGTGCTGAAGCATATTTTTAAAAATACACAAAGAAAAATTACCTGCCTTGTGCTCAATAGCTTTGTCTCTGACAACTGTCCTCCAAGGATTTAGAGGGACAGCTAGTGATTGTTGATTGACTACACAACTGTGACAGGAATCTGGTCACTTCAGAGTGGGAAAGTTAATTTACTGGAGCTTTTATGTGAAACTGGACATCACGGAGAAGGTTGGTATTCCCTAGGACCACCTCTGCTTGCTGAGATGTGGCAGCAGGAGCATTAAGCAAGATATCTCACCTCATCATATCTGCAGTTTTAAGTAGGTGGAAACTTAAGGCTGCATTGCTTTCTTTATAATGTCCTTAAGAATAAAGCATTCTGAACTTCATATTTTAAGAAATGGGGATGGTGATAAACTCCAAAGTGCCTTTTACAGGAAATGAAGCCTGACCATATTTATTTGGGGGATTGAGGAGTACTGCAGTCCATTTCTATGGACTTCTAATAGATCTATACCTGTATGAGAAAAATAACAAATTTTTTTGAGAAATAAAGGAAAGCCTGATGCTTTTAGAAAAATCTGTTGTGCAAAGTCACACATCCCCAGCCTTTTAGCTATTTAATTTTGTAAGTACCTTGAAGTGAAAGCATGTAGATACTTCAAGCACCATGTCTTGCATCTGTAACTTTTGGTGATTGCTTTTTTTTTTCTTTTTTTTTTTTTAATACGTAAACAAATTTCTGAACTATATGCTGAAGGACAAGAAATTGGAAAGTAATCTTACAGGTAAATATGAGTTTCATAAGTCCTGCAAGTCTGAAACAGTATAATTTAGATCCTGATCTTCCTACTGTGGGACTGTGATGCTCTTGGGATCATGTAGACTGACCAGCAGAGGTGTTTCCCATTTCCGTTCTCCACCATGGAACTCTTCGGCCTCTTGGTTCTATGGAGACAAACTCAGATGATGCTACAAATAGGATTTGTAATACTTTGTTTCACTCCTGTGGTTTAGACTAATCCAACCTGTACACTGCATGGCTGTATTTGGTAAATATTGGTTTTTTTTCTAGTTAATGCTATGTTCTCATAAGTTCCACAGTTTTGTTCTAAATTTTACAACAGTACTTTAGCCAATTTTAGTGCGTGTCCTGATGCCCTCTTGCTAACTACTTTGCCTTTCAAGGATGTTGTAGCCTATGTTATTTCTTAGATTTTTCTTAGTAAAAGTGATGAGAGAAGTAGTGTCCTTTAAGAAGTTGATATTTTCATTATAAAGCAATTGAAAATAAAATCTACACATTATTGATAATCATCACTTTAACATCTGTAGAATATTCAAGTGTGGTGGTGGTCTAGGGAGTGTGATTATCTTTGTAAAGCAAGTTTTTTATTTTAACTGTGATAGCAGTGATTATGAAGAGTGGTTTTATTGGTATTACTAGGGGTTTTGGGTTTTTTCTTTTTTTTTGGCAATTCAGTTATTTCTTGAGCTGGTAGCTGTTTGGGAGTGTCTTTGATACATGTTTTAGAAACTTCTTGACTATTAAATTAATGTCATGGTTTAGTTTCAGTAGTTTCAGTCACAGTACTGAGGTTTGGTAAGAGGCTGTCGTGTAAGCTCTCCACAAGCTTTAACTTGAATAAAGTGGAGTAATTCTTCTTACAGTACTTGTGTTCTTAGTCTTATGAGGGGTCATTATGAGGAGTGGGATTTTAATATTTTAAAGTTACAAGTAGGATTGAAATAGAGGTAATTCCTGAAGATGCAGGTGTAGAATTTTAAAATGAGATTAAAAAAGCACTTTCTGCTGCGCATGTTACGGCCTCAGTATATGGTTGCTTTTTTGAAGGTCACTGCTTATTTAATTTACTTATACAATCAGATTGTATATTGTCTCTTTGTAATTAAATTGTATTATTAAATGATCGTGATACAAATAGTGCTTAAAAGGAGTTACACCAGTATTCAAACTGAAAATGTCATGTTGGTCTTCCTTGTTAGGTGGTACTTTGGATTCTTTATCCATACATGATTTTTTTTCAGTTGCTTGCTTGATACATGCTACCATATCCAAAACATGCAAGTGGTGACTATTAAGGAAGCAGCATTTTTATATGTCCTGAATGTACACATTTTTATATATACACAAACCTTAGTCTCAGTGAACGATTATATCATTAGAAATACTAATATTGCTGTTAGGACCCTGCCTTTCACAAAGTAGTCTCATAAGCAAGCTAAATTTACACGAAGATTTCAGCTGCTTTTTTTTTTTTTTTTAGAAATTTAAAAATTTCTAAATTCCTGTTTATTGTTACATACCTCTTAAAAACTTGTTTCATTTTTTCAAATGTGTAATTTTGTTAAATCTGATTATGATTGCAGATAGTACAAAGTTTGGCCGTTGGATTAATCATGCTAGTTTTGCCATATCATGAGTTTTAGTTTTTGGTATTGTTTGCTTTTAAACAGAACAGAAATGTGTAAAGTTCACAACAGCCTGATTGTGTATTAGATGATACATTAATATTGTGTTTCTTGTATTTTCTCCCTATTTGTTACACTTGCAACATATATCATAATTTGTGTACAAAATAGTGAAGTTATGACAGTGAATCTCCAGTAAATTACCCTAACAGTGACAGGGTTTGGGTTTTTTCCCCCTTTGTTGTATGATTGCTAGTTGACCTGATTTATTCTTTTGGCTAAATCACAACGTGCTGTTCTCTGAGCCTTTCACTAGTTTTTTTCTTCCAGAGAAATGCAAACAACAGGCACCAGTTTCTGCCAGCGTCTGACAGCACCTTACTGCTGTTTCCCTTAAATCTTTCTCTTCAAGTTTGTTCAAACAGGAAAACAACAGCAACAAAAAAAACCCCAAACCAACCAACCAACAACAACAAACCCCACATAAAACCAAAAAAAAGTATATTTTTACTGCTATTTTTACTATTTTTTTGTATGTTGTTCTTGTGGCTTTGAAATTCCATCTTTCTAAGGGAAGCAAGCAATGAGGCAGCAATACCAGTGACTGTCAGAAGTTGCAGAATTTTGGAGTGTGCCACCATCCCTGGGTGGGATGTGTGCTCTCTCCTACACCACCAGGTCACTCAGCCTGCCTTCTCCCACTTTCCAGTTTTCCTTCCTGACTGGTGCTGGGCGCTGCAAGGATGACCTCCAGTACCATCCCAATTCTCTAAGCAATGGTCTTCCTGCTCAGTTTTCATTTGTGCTTGCTGTTGATATTGCTGGCAGGAGGGCAATCTTTAGATACAGGGAGTGGATTGGTGCAGTAGGAGCAGGAATCTTCTGGATGTTTGACCTCCCACGCTCAGCCAGAGGTGTGCTCAGTGACACAGTGGTGCAAGGATGTCCCCAGGAAGCTCCACCTGTGTCCTGCATGCATCACCATGCAGGAGCTCTCCTGTTGTAGTGCTGGCAGTAAGGGTGAGTGTTTTGTGCACTTAGGATTTCCCAGTCACGGGCACCTGTGTCTAGAAAGACTGGAGAGGAATGCTTGTTTATCTGAGGTGCCAAAAGTTGTCATCACCGGTTACCACTTGAGAAAAGGTGAAATCCGGTTTAAAGTTGTTGTGGGTAATAGTTCAAATGAGAGATTTTTGGGAAATAACAGATGTTGCTAGTGTTTTATCAGTCTTTAATGAAATTGCTCATGCTTTTTAAGGTTTAAGTTAAGACAGGTTGTTAAAAATGCTTTTTGTTACATTCATTGAGTCATGGAATTTATTTGGTTCGTTGTATCAATGATCCAAAGACAGTGAGTGGAAGAGCTTATTTCTGAAAAATAAGCCATTTTTAGTGGAGTTTTCTCATTTGGTAAATAATCTTGTTAGCATGTAGTATCACAGAATGGTATTTTGTTGTATGAAATCAGTGAATCAGTGTTTCAGTTAACTACCAAAATAGGTAGTGTGACTCTCTATTAGGGATGGAAAGGTTTTCATTAGAGAGTAGACTGATGTTATTTTAACAGTTAGACCCAAACCTGCCTGGTGCACTCGGTTATTTGTGTTATTTGCTACCTTGTATTTAAAAGTTTTCCCATGGTTAGACTTTATCACATCTTGATGTTTACTGTCGCAGTGCAGGAGCCGAAAGCTTTGGGGGCTGCCAGTGGTGGTAGCTCCTGCTGAGCACATGCAGGGTGAGGAGGCCAGCTTCCAGCTCAACCTATTTGCTCCTCAGGGAACTGCTGTTGGTGAAACTTTCTCCTTACTGATGTGTTTTTATTCAGTTGCTTTGAATAGTGCTTAAGTTTTCGTCACTGAGACAGCTAAAGCAGCAGTCTGGGGTGGGGGGTGTGGTGCATATGCTGGATACCCCCATGCACCTGGAGACTTTTCAGGGCCTTGGCCGTGTCTAACTGTAGTAAGGCAGTGGTCTCATTTGGACTTGCTGTGTTTTCTTACTGATGGAGGTAAGCCATCTCACTGATGGTCTGGTTCTGGATCCTCTCTTAAGTCCATCATATGTTTGGTGATTGATGTATTCAGTTTTAAAGCATTTTCCATGTGGTTAGCTGGTGCTTAGTTACCCCAAAGTGGATCAGTCGTGTTAAATGTGCGCCAGATAAAAGACTTCCCAATTTTTCAGATGTTGGTAAGGTGTGCTGCTGCCTCCCAGTAGCGTGGTCTGTTCTGTCCCTGTTAAGTCGGCTGCAGGAAGTAGGCTCCACATAGGCCGCTTTAACCATCCAAGGGATTTCATGGTGCTCCCCTGCCTCTGGTATGAGCTATTTTAAGGAGAAATCCTGCTTTATATCCTGTCAGATGGGGAGGAGAGGTTGGATTCGCTCCTTTTTTTGGCTAAAATTATGCCTACAGTGGTCCACAGAAGGCAGTGTAATATCCTTATCCCTTAAGAATAAAAAGGCAGTAGTACTGTGAGTGTTCAGGTACTTCTACGTGGTGGATGATGTTAATTACGGATGAGTATTTTTACTGGCGTCTTGAAGTATGTTTTGAACATATACCTGAAAGTATTATTTTGTTTCTCAATTTGTGATATCAAAGACTTATAACTCTGCTCTTTCCTAATTTCTGGTTGCCCTTAGGGCTTTTAATGCATTTACGTTTTGAAGTTTTATTCATGTGATTACAGACTATGTTCCACGAGGTTCGCTTAGCCAGCAAGATAGGCAGTTCTTAGGAAGGGACTGTGTTGAAAGGAATGAAAATCCCTTCTTTTTTTTTTTTCTTCTAAAACTTGAATGAAAGTGATAGTATAGCAGAAAAGAAAGCTGGTTTAAAATTAGGCAATGAGCTTTGGATAGGAGAAATGGCTGTAATGCAAATTTCTTTAATGATAATGCTGAGCAAAACTAAAACTGAATTTTTGACAGATGATTACATAGGATGTTTCTTTGTATGTGAACTGAGTGGGTTTTAAATTTTTAAAAATGTTCAGTACTCAAAGTTGCAACTGAATTCAGTGTATACTGTTGGTATCAACAGGCTTTGTAGCTGTACTGTAAGCAGTAAAAAGCTTGAAATATTTCCCCCCACCATAGCCTTAAACTTAAGTGTTTTACTGATTCATGCGTCATTTAATGCAAATATTTCTTGATCTGTAGAATGGAAACAATGCAGCAAGGTCCCAGAAAAATGTAGGTTTAGTCATTAATATGCCAGCTCTGTGTGTGTGTGTAATTTGTCTAGCCATGTTCTGAGAGTCTCCTCCCTACAAGGGACTTTGAGGAAATGAGTTTCTTCCCACGTTCAGTGAAACTTGGATTGTTTAAGATGTAAGTTTAAAAAAAACAAACCAACCAAGGTTTGGTTCCAGCCTGAAGGAACAGTAGCTAGTTGCTGGCTTCTCTGAGCATCGCCTAGACAAGGTGTCTCCAAGAGAAACCGGTGAGCCATCTCACAGGTAGCATGGCCCTCTCGGTGTAGGGGACAGGATCCCTGTTGCACAAGCTGTGTGGTGCTGTGGTGGTTTGTGGTGGATCTTGTGATTCTGCAGTCTAAATGTCTTATATACATTATTTTTGTTTCTGTTTCTTGTGGTTTCTATGCTATGGTATTTTGAAAAATGAGGAAATCAATGGTGTTACTGGTGGTTAATACCTTTTTCTTAAAATATTGTAGTACAAAAGCCAAAATATTTCATGTATCTTATAATTACAATTAGCGGTGAATTTACTGTCCTAGTTTAATCTTAGAGGTGTAATGAGCTTTTTTCATGTTGGATGTTAAAATTGTATGGAGACTGATGTTCTAGTTGATCACAGTGTAATAAGCGAAATAGATGAATATGTTCTGAAAGACTTATGATTTGCTTTTTTTTTAGTTTCTCACTTAGAACATTTTCTTTGCCATGTAAAACCAATATAGATTAAGAGTTAGGTACTGTGGTCAGCAGTTTGTCTTGTGTGCTCCAGGGAACAGAGTACTTGCCTCAGGGGTCAGTGGGCTGTCTGTACTTGGGAGATTTTGAAGATCATGAGGGTAGAAATGGCAGTAGGAGCTACAGAAGTAAGGAGATTAGGAAGTTCAGGGAATTAACAACTGAAATACACTTCTCTTAACACAAATGCAGCTTTCAGATAGTAAATGACTGCTATTGTTACTCAGAAAAATAAATTTGTTCTATTAAATTGTTGAGGGGTTTTGGCATGCCTCTCTACCTTATAGGTAACTTCAAAAATATTTATTTGGGGAAAAGCTGCAACATATTATATTTCTTCCTTCATAGGTTACTTTTTCTCAGGAGGGTGAGAACCAAAAGCCCTATGGGAAGAGACATTGCTTGCTCTGTTCCTGCTCAAAAGGTGACCTCTGCTTTTAACTTCCTTTCCACTCCTTCTTCAGATAGCAGGAGCTACTGTTTATTTTTGATACGTGCAAAAGGCCTGTGCCATTTTAAATTCTTGCAGAACAGCCATTTTGTGGACTCGAGTGTTCAGAGCTCTCGGTTTGCTTCCTTATAACTGAATACTGCAAATAAAATATGTTATACTTTCTGGTATTTCTCTAGGTAGATGTTTCTTCTTCAGGACTGCTCCTGGCTTTTAGTCCTTTTCAGCACAGAAATAAATGGAGGGATGGAATGTAGTGAGCCTTTTGTTCAGAGTGGGATGCATTGGAGGGTATCACAAAACTGGTGTTATCTTGTGACCTGTTAGTCTGCATCGCCAACAAGTGACCCATGAACTTGCAGTGTGCTTCTCCCTTCTTGCTGCCTCTTCCCCAAGGGGACAGGGAGCGTATGGTTTTGCAGCAAATGAAACTGAAATGGGCAAATTCTGCTGCTCTCTTTCTGTTTGGATACCTTTTACAGAGTTGCCTGGAAGCAAGAGTAATTGCTGCACATATCTCTACATAGATGAAGAGGGAGATGTAGAGATAGGCAGGCAGCACGTCACCCACATCTGTGCAACCCAGGCTGTTAGTTTTTATCTCTTTTGACATAATGTTGTGTTCGAGGCAGATGTTTGCTACGTAGACAGGCAGTCTTTTAGTGTTCTGCCACAGATGTCTTGCATAACTTTGGCCAAGACAATAGGTACTTTCTGTAAATTATAAATAGGTTTTTCTTACCTTATAGAGGGGTTGTAAGCATAAACTTGTCTGTGCATTGTGTATCTGTTTATTATAGTGGGAGTAGTACAGTGTACTACATCAGCATTGATCCTGCTCTATAGGACACTAGCAAGGACTGTTTTGCTTTTTGTTAACAAGTGCAGCCCAAAGGGATGCAATCATAATTTCTTTTAACTTTTCTTCTAACTTTGTAGCATACAGTCATAAAGCAATCTATTTAGTGGCATCTTTTTCTTAACCAGAACATTGAAAGAAAAGTTGCTGCTTTTGACCTTGTAACTGTGTAGTAAATCTTCCCTTTCCAGGAAAAGACTGCATGGAACCTAGATAGGATTAAGACTTTTTGGGAGAGGTTAGGATCTCTCTTTTTAGAGAGGTTAGGATCACATTTATTCGTGCACAGACTATAGTGGACAGAGATGACAAGAAACACGAGGTGGATGTGTTAGCTGGCTATCCAGTTGCTGCCAAAACTGACAGTTGTCTGGAACAAAACTTTATTAAAAGCACTTTAAAAGAGAGCTTTGTATCTCTGATTATTCTGTCACTGTAGCAGATGTTCAAGTCAGACGCTGTCATTAAAAATGAATTTTCCTGAAGATGTATTTGTTTTTCAGTATCTATATATTTGTTCTAAATGGACTAAATGCTTAGAGCAGTACTTTAGACAGTGAGAGTTAACTAGTTAATAAATCTGGTCTCCGGTGGAATCACTTTCTTTAGCAGTGAAGAGTGCAAAATGGTCAGCTAGGATTGCGTTAACAAACCTATTTTTTTCTGTTTCTTTGTAACATTTGGGCACTGGCAGCTTGCTATTAAGTGGTGGAAGTTTGTGTTGTTGAAAAAACACCAAAATCCTTCTGCCAAATCAGAATCCTGGTGGTTTAGAGTAACATAAAGAACAGTTGCCACTGAGGAATCCAGACCTTTCAAAAAAGCAAGTAAATGTGACACTTGGGATGATATAGCAACAAATTTCAAAGAAATGGGTACCATTCCTTGTAATGCTCTGTAATCCTGTGTTCAGGATATCACCTGTGTAGTTTGTATATGTTCAGAGTGTTGACTTGTCGGGCTTGTTCTCATGTGTAACCAGTAACTTGAAATACCTGGTTTTAGCAAATTTTTTATTATCAAAACTCCTTATTGAGGACTATGAGTTCAGAATAACTCTTATAAATTAGGGCATTTCCAAAAGGGATATTATTCACAGTTGCTACTTTCCCGTAGTGTATTTTTTATAGTGGCTTTTCTGTTTTATTGATAGAGGAGGGCTTTCATGATGGGGAAGGATATTGCAGACTGGGATTTTGACATAGGAAGTACACTCTGATCTTGCCCAATTCAGTGCTGTTTATAAGAGCCTAGAAGGGATAACTGGACATGGAGAGCAATTTTGGATGTGGGGAATTGCTCTTCCAAGTGGACTATTCTGCAGTGGGGCACAGCATGTGTTTCTGTTACAGTGCCTATGAACTGATCTATTGAATTCAGTAAAGGTGTGCAAAGGAGAGGAGAGAATACAGTGATACCTGTCTTCAAAATGTAGCCTCCTAAGTGCCATTGAGGGGTGGCAATTCCAGATAAACAGCTTTATTTATTTATTTATTTATATCTATTAGTAATATGGAAGTATAGAATCATCAAGGTTGGAAGAGACCTTAAAGGTCATCCAGCCCAACCATTAGCCTAGTGCTATCATTGAAACTATTTTATATCACTCAGATCCAGACACCCCTTAAATATCTCCAGGTCTGGTGAATCTACCACCTCCCTGGCCAAGTTATTCCAGTGCCGAACCATCCTAAAAGTGAAAAAAAAAATTCTAATACTTAATCTGAATTTCCCCTGTCTCAGCTTAAGGCCATTTCTTTTGGTCTTCTCACTGAAGGCACCACAGAAGAGACCCGCCCCACCTCACTACAGCATTCCTTGAGGGACTTGTAGAGAGTGATGAGGTCCCTCCTGAGCCTTCTCGAGACTAAACAAGTCACTCAGCCATTTCCCATAGCACAGTTTTTCAAGACCTTTCACAAGCCTTGTTGCCTTTCACTTGGCATGCTCCAGTACCTCAATGTTCTTGTTAAAGTGAGTGGCCCAGAACTGAGCACAGCACTCAAGGTGTGGCCTCATCAATGCTGGGTACAAGGAGAAATACACTGTGCGTTCTTTTAGTTGTTGTTTGTCCCTTCATTCATCACATTAAGCATTATTCAACAGACTCAGGAAGGACCTTGTCGTGGTTCTGTTGCTCATAGCAGTATTTGCTATGCTAACGCTTCCTGTACACCATGCACATAGAGTTATATTGAAAGTCTGAGAAATGGGTAGATAGATACCATGTTGAATGTTCTGTGCTATATCTTATCTTCTCTTTATTAATTATTTCATACTTATATCCTATCACTAATACAAAACCCCCTGACACTGCAAAAGTAATGGCATAATAATTTCTGGGGCAAGATGAGAAAAGTTTGATTGGTGAAGAATTCCTTCAAGAAAAGCTGCCAGAAGGGAAGATCTGGCTAAAAACGGACCTATTATATGGTTTTACATGCCAGATAAAACTAACTGTTGATTCATTTTCTGAATAATGAATAAAATTGAAATGAGACACAGCATGCCATTGTTTCAATGAGTATTGTGAAAAAAACAGCTTTCAGACCATCAGTATTGTCAATTTAGACTTCAGTCTTTAAAGCTGTCATAGACATACCTGGTTTTATCATATTTTATGCTTTGTTTAAAGATGCTCATTCAGTTGTGGCTTTTTTTTTCTTTTTCAGGTCTGTCTTTTACATTACTGTTTGTCTTTCTTGGGTACTGCACTGCACTTCAGACAGGTTATGTTTACACCTGTGCAGTTGTCGTCTGTGGAATTGAAGGGGAAGTGTAATTTCTTGTACGCAATACATAGGGGAAATACTGTCACTCAGAAGTTTCTGAGAATTTTTTATCGATTCAGGAGGCCCAAGCATTACTCTTGAGCCAGGTGTGTCTTTGAGGCAATTCAGTTGTACTTCCAGGGGGCTGGATTGGTAGAGGGACTCGTCAGGAATGAGGTGTTGCCTGGGACAGGGTTGCATGCCTGGTTTAGCCCCAGTTACAACAGAAAAGACCCCGGGGATCTGTTGTCCTCTCTGTTGTATGAATCACTTGCTCCCTGAGCTCTGAATGAGCCATTCTGAGCTACCATCCTTGTGGCATATACCCACTTGCATGAGTATATGTTGTTGGTCTGTGGCCAAATTAAAGCATTGGTAGGCAACTTGTAAATTCATCTCTGCCTCCGCTGCCTACAGCCATCTGATGAGACACATAATCCTCAAGAGATCCCTAGAATATAGCACCTAGCTAGCTGAAGGCAGAAAAAATTAAACGTTCTTAAATTGTTACCCACAAATGTCTCCTAGCTGGTCTTGGAGTTGGCCCAAGTGCTTTATTCATAAGTCTTTCTTCAAGGTGTTGGCAGGGGTTCCCTCAGAAACATATTTCTCTGTAATTCTCTTCTCTTTTCCAGGTTGTTGGCCACAAAATCAAAATCCAAAAACTGGCAGCACAGACATAAAGTCTAAAGATCATTACAATTTTTTTTTTAAAGTTAAATAATTGATTTCTGTTGTAGAATGATTAGCAGAAAATTACTTATCTATCCAGCAGCCAAAGTTTTCTTTATTTAAGATCAAATTTCTGGACTGTTGAACTGTTGGGAAAAGTGAAATAAACAATGTTCAAGAGCTACAGTAATTTTAAAAAGATTTCTAAAAGGAAATAGACTACTGCATCTTGGGAGAGAAGGAACATGGAATATTTTCCTGTTCTTTGGGCACCAGAAGAATTAATTTTGATTAATCCAGCAGCCTATCCAAAATGCATTTATTTGTCAACTTTTTAGTCTATGGGAAGCTGGTTAGAAGTTACAGTGTTTGGGGGTGTTTTTTCTCCACATCAGAAAAACCTTTAATTCTCTGCTTAGTATTTTAATAAGTTTCTATCCAGCAATTATAAAACTGTAATCAGCATACATAAATTTATAATATTTGTCCAAAACTGCTGTCTTTTTATGTTCATATGAAAGATTTTTTTCTTATACTTTTAGATTTTCCACAGTTGTGGAAAATTCACAGCTTTTTTAGGCCAAAATTTGGCAGTTAGATTATTTCCCTCCCACAGGTTTTACGTAGACCAAAGCCTGATCTGTCTGCTAATCATCTGTCCTTTTCCCCTTCAGTCCATTTTAGATTAATAAGAAAAGCCTGTTAAGTTCACCTAGGCACCTTAGCAGTGGCAGGGGGGGTGTCTGCTGTGTTATGTGCTTCAGTGTTCTCAGGTGCTGAGAAATACTGCATTTTCACTGTGCTTTAAAATGACTCTCGATTAATTAAATGGATTCTGTTTTTTCTTTACCCTAGGCTTAGATATGTCTCTCTGTCATTAGGCTTTTCTTACCTTTTATGATCTTTTCAAAAGGCTAGTTTCACTTGAACATCAGGATATATTTTTATCTTTTCCTGTTTCATCTACTGCCACTGTTAGCTTCAGATACAGCTAAGGTTTTCAACTTGAATGTAGTACCCTGAACTTTTTCATGTTACCTGTTGTTTGGAGGTTACAGTAGCTACATAGTCTTCTGTACAAGAAGTTAATCTTGTTCCTTGGGAAGTCGGTGATTTTAAGCATTTCTAAACTCCCAGGGTTAAACTTTGTCATGAGTAATCTTTAGCTGTTTGTTAAGTATTTTGGAATAGCTGTCACCCTGGGGTATTGGTAAGTAGTGTCCTCTAGGCTTTGGATTGTCTGGACATAAATATAGTTCCAGGATTTTATTTTATTTGCTTTGCTTTAAATCTCAGAGATTGTCTTTTTTTCTCTGCCCTACTGACTGCTGATTTCGATTGAGTGGGAGCTTGACTTCAGGATTGTGATTCACATTGGATGGTGATGTACTTCAAAGCCTTCTGCTAAGAATGGGCTATATTTTTGCTGTTACCTTGAAATTGACCTTGTCTCAAATTAAAATTGCTTGGCTTTATGCCATTATACTAGCATCTCAGCTTGATTTCTTAGCACATTAGTAATTTTCAAGGCTGTTTCCAGTTCTGATCTCTGTGATTCCCAAAACACACACTGGAAGAGAGACTATTCAAGACATGGTTTTGCAACACAGGTCAATTTTGTGACTTCTTGGTTTGTTTTTATATTAAATTCTCAGCCTTGCTGTCCAAATGTTCTATTTTAAATGTAACAGGTGTCATTTTCCAACTTAGAAATCAAGATTTCTATTAATTCCATACAGTTTGATGTTAGTTGATTTGCCTTGCCTTTTCGTTTGGCCAAACTTGTATTTTAGTGCTGCCTCTGTTCCTCAACAATTTGTTCTGGGTCACTCTATTTGCCATTGGCTTTTATAAGACACTGAAAGTATTATCTGGAAGAGACCCGGATCAGTGTTTACCCAACTACATAATAGTTTATTACCAAATAGTTTGTTTTCTTGGAGGCAGAAATATTAGCTTCATTAGCCTACTTTCCTGGAAATTAAAAAGTCTTTTCTGGCTGGTTCTGCGATAAGGAAAGCCCAGACTTTCAGAAAGATAGGGAAGAAGAAGGAAGTTGAGTGCATAGTTTGATTTGGTTTGGTCTGGGTTGGGTTTTTTCCCTAAATGAAACAAGAGAAGTGCTCACTTAAAATGAAATACGCGTGGATGCAGATATGTATCTTCATGTTGGTGAACAGAGAAAAGTAGTTATGTTGTCTCATTTTTAAGAGACTGCTTAAGGATTTAAAAATCTGGGTAATTTTCTGTAGTCTGTTCTGCATTTGATATTATAAACTTTCCTTTTACCTGCTTGCTGGTAAATGTGTGTTCAAGAATGACACAAGCTATCATACTCAATTGTTATGAAGTTAAATTATTGGAGCATCAACATAGTGGGATAAATACATATTTAGGATATTCCAAACTGAAGTAAACAGTTACTTCAGTTAAGTAATTGAAGTAAACAGTTACTTAAGGACTTCAAGGATTACATTGCAGTGCTGTTAAACAGTGGTTTCTGTACTTGGCATGGTTACTATGCTCAAAGTCTGGTTTGATACCTTTAAAGGAATCTTGATGAAAAAACAGATAAGGGAGCGAAGGCAAAAAAATCCCTGCTTTCCAGCTGCTTTTCCTGCTATTGTAAATGTGTACACTGCCCTCCCTGCCTCCTTTGTCCCTTGCCCTTTTAGCTGAATATTAGTTAGAATTACTGTTCTAAAGGATGCTACTGCCATTGAGGAAGACTACATGGCACCAATATTATAAATTTAATTTGAAGTTTTCCTAAAAAAATGCCTAGTGTAACTCTCTTACTGTGTGCGTTACCATAAAGTCTGAGTGCCTACTAGGAGCACATCAGGAAATTCAATTTACATTTGGGCTATTGTTAAACTGTCTTTTTCTATTCAACAGATAGGTCTGTGTTGAAGTATTTTGCTTTGGCATTAAAAGCTATATGCATATAAATGCATTAAAGAAACCAGAACAAACCAGTTTGGCTTTCACTTAAGTGAAAGGTGGTTTGTGCTGGCCTTGAATCCAGGAGAAGGGGGCCTCAATCTAATCTGGAGCATTGGTCTAAGAAGAATCTGGCTCCTGCATAATGAATTTTATCTTCACTGTAGAAAGCTGACAATGTGTGAAACTGTTGATCTTTCTTCACTTCAAAGCTGTAAATGATGACCAGATAATAAGAGTCAATTCGGGGTAATATGAGAGTCAAAGGTAAATACTGAGTTGTGGAGCTTGATTCCATATTTAGCGGAAAAGAAATAGTCTGATCTGTCAACCCTTTGTATTTGGATCTGCAATGCTGCTCTATGTAGTCTATCAGTGTTCAAGACAGAGGCTGTAGTACAAGAGTATCACAAAAGATGCAGTTTTAGAAGGTGAAGAATAATTGCAGCTGCAACTCTCTGCTAAACTTATTCTACTGAAATATTAATTTTGTTGAGACTGAGCAAGTACTTGGTTAAATAAGTAGATCATTTGCAAGTATGCGTGTATTTGGTGGTGTAGAGCCTTGGGATACAGGTATAGCTGCACTTCACTGTTTTTTGGCCACTGGTTCTAAAGTGTTCTAACTACCATGGAGAATCCTTTGAAGCTTTACATCTCTGTTTTGCTAAGGTAGAGTATGGTATAATGGATCATACCAAATGCCATGAAAAAGCTTGCAGATTGCTTCGCTGACTTAGAACTTTGACTTTTGACATACCCCATTGCTTAAGAAATTCTCAGAGGAATTTGGAGTTCTTTTAAAAAAAATTCCTGCTAAAATCTCCTTTTCAGGACAAGATATCTAGATATTTTACATTAGTTTTTAAAGAAGAGTCTCTCTATCAGTCTGATAAATTAATGTGGAGTATATCACCACTCCCCAAAAATACAAAAGTGAGAAAATGTTGATAATTAAAAAAAACCCAAAGAACTATCAGAAGAAGCATTCAGAATCTGTAGAGGTTACAAGAAATAAAGAAATGTAGCATTTTAGGACTCTTTCATGTATTTCAGGTAACCTTCCAGGTGTTCTTTGGAAGATCATAGACATTTGAATGGTGGTGGGTGGTAGCAATGCCAGTCTTTCTTTTAGCATTATGATAAATATGTTGTAAGTACTTGTGTAATGTGATTGAATGTCCCTTGAGTTAGTGAGTTGGCCTTCAGTTACAGGAATGACATTAGTTCAAAAAAGAAATCTGGGTATATTTTTAGGACTGTAAGTTATGTCAGTCTTGTTGGTAGCAAGGCATTCTGTGAGCAGGAGAATTTATAAAGTCTAATGCTTAAAAGATACATATATATATATATGTCCCTTACATTTAAATGTAATTTTTATAATTTTTTTTTAAAAAATTGTGTCTCACATGAAATGCCTTGAAACTGTTACTACCTTTAAAAAGTAGGTACCTTGTGCTGAGAACTGAAGGATTGTACGGAGCTGTTTGTTTTTAATAAAACAGCTGTGTGTTTGGATGTGGATCATGTATTTAAATTACAAGATGAATGAGGAAGGCAGTTCTTAGGATTCTTCCTGGGATTTCTCTCTGTTGAAACAAGGATTGAATCCAACTTTTCTGTCTTGTCCTTTGAATCACAAGGATAGCAGAGTGCGTGTTGCTTTTTGGTTTTGAATATTTAACAGTAACAAAACCCAAACCAAAACAACCCCCCCAACATAATACCAAAAAACTATTTCAGCAGAAACAGTAAAGAGAATGCAGTGCGTTCATTAGTGCGTGTAGGCTCCAAAATCTGATCAGAAAAAGAAAGGGCTATATTTTATCTGTGCTGTGGGTTGTTCCTTTATGTGCTACACCGCCTTTCTGAACAGTGAGTTAACCCAGGGGTACTGATCTCTTTAGTGCATTAGTATCTAAACACAGTACATGAGACCTGCAGTACTTCAGATGAGCCTTAGCTATCCACAGTGATTATTGCCCACATTTCATAAAACAAACAATGTAAGGTATGGTAGTATCTATTTCTGTAATGTACACATGGTTTTGTAATTGCTCGAGTTACGTCAGTAATTTTAAGTGATCACTGAACTTTTGTGGGCAGTGACTATCAAATACGCTAATAAATCAAAACATAGCTAGACATGCTTCATTAAATAGTTCACTTTGCTAAACTAAAATGTTTTTTTTCGGAGTGGCATACACTGAGAAACTTCTACTGTTATAAAAAAACCAAAAAATCTAAAATTTCCTAACAAATCAGTTGTGATTAATTTCTTTTGCTTTTTCAGAGCAATGCTTTCCCACTAAGGTATAGCTTATGTACATCCATACTGGGAAAGATATGCTGAACATGTCTGCTTTAAAAAAAAATCCTTACTGCACAGACCATAAATGTAAGAAGTATTTTTTATGCATATGAGAAGTGTTCAATTTGTTATAGAAACCTTTGAAAGCAGTACACAAGCACAATTTAGGGAGCAAGAGTTTAAAGAGGATTCCTGATTGTTCTGCACTCAGCATACATATACATACACAAAAAGTTTTAAACCCAGGGAGTTTATAATCTAAAGGATGTAGAAATTGGAGAATTTTTTACTAGGCGAGTTCAGTATCAACGTTACAACTGCAGAGAAGCCAGCTGCAGTTTCAAACTGTGTAATTCCCTTGTGTTGGAAAAAGAGGCCTCCAGCTCTATATATGGCTGCGTTTCGGTGTAGAAACAAAATGTGGTATCTCCAACCTGCCACTAGTGGTTTGATTTTTCAAAAGAAGGCTTTACCAAAAACACATTTTATTAATGTTTCCTTACCAGCTGTTTATGTCTTGGTGTGATTTTCTTCCATCGGAAGAGGTCTGTTACCAGTTCCTGTGGTAAAGGAGCATTGACACCACACTTGCCATCATCTGCCTTCCTACAGGAGCAAGGGCAACTTGAATTAGCCAAATAGCAGAACCAGTACTTTCCCTGTCAAAGGGGTTAGTTCTATGGCCAGGAGTGGCCAAAATGTCAGAAAGATTTGTCTAGGGCTTGAATGCTGAAGATTTTGATACCCAAGAGTCCTATGAGAAAGTGTTGTGTGACTTACTAATAGGGAGGGAAAAGCTATGTTGTTGAATAGGTTAGAATGTTTAGCTGATGGGTAGAGGCTTATAGCACCAGTTAAACTTTGAAAACTAGTTTTCACAAAAACAGGATTTCAGAAGGTTTTTTTCGTGGCACCATTCCTTTCTGAACTGCTGTGTTGTCCTGTGGGACTGAAAAGCACCAACTTGTTGTGTCTTAGTCGGAAAAAATTGAGGCTATTATACTATGTGGTACTTGAAGGATGTGCTATTGCAGTAATGCATTAAGACTTCAACATGAAATATCTTATTTAAAATAAAGCAACTGAAATGTTACCAATTGAAGATAAACCAAATGTTCAAGTAGTTGAAAAGATAAAAACACAGAATGCAGTTTGTGTAAATACGGAAGACGTATTTGTCTACATCATCTTTCAGACTCATTAAACAGCCGTAACTGATTTAAATACAAATTAGGAAGCTGCACATCATGTTGCAGCCGACTCATGTAGGCTGAGCTCATCAGAAACTCCTTTTGTTCCTCCATTTCCTTCCACCTTACTTTCCCTGCAGATGCCAGCAGCACTGCTTTACCCCATTTGCAGGGCTCTATCGAAGCCATCAACTCTGCAAGGGTCTCTGTTATTCTTGGTTCCTTTTTTATTGTGGATCCTGCTCCTTTTTTCTCTGACCTTTGGACCTCCATATAACTCTGCGTTCCTTTGCACGTGTTGAGGACTGCGATCTACCTTCTGATTTTCCTTTTCCCCCCTATAATTCCTGCTTGTTTATCTTTGGCATTGATAGTCTTAACGTTTAAATAATACAGAAAACAAGAGCATTGCAGAATGCATTGCGGAATTGGGAGGTTTTTTGCTGGAAAATACTTCGTTCCTGTCAGCTAGTTTTTAATCTATAAATAATTGCCTGGTTGGCGTATTGCATACTGCAGACTCTGTGTCTCTTACATGCTTCTAACAAGTTCTAGTTTTCAACCAGAATTGACAAGGCTATTCTGATAACACAGAACTTGACACAAAATTTTTGTGATTCCTTGAGTGCTTTGGTTATTAGGTAACAGATGGTGAGTCATTGTCAAGTTAAGGGTACAAATCCTTCCTTTGCATAGGCCTGCTGTATATTTGGCTTGTTTGTGAAATATTCCACTGCAAATATTAGGAAATGTAATGAATGTATATATTTCTTTTTAGGAGCAATGGATGAACTTCATAGCCTGGACCCAAGGAGACAAGAATTGTTAGAGGCAAGATTCACAGGAGTAGTAAGTGGCAGCACTGGGAGTACTGGAAGTTGCAGTGTTGGAGCTAAAGTAAGTCCTAAGAGCATTCAGATCTGCCATCTTTGAAATACTAATTTATCTCACACCATCTCATTTTCATGTGTTTTCATTTTCATGTTTCACATTGTCAATGTGATTTACTTGTAAAAGAATTGGGTTGAAAGAGGCTCTCAGAAAAATCCTTGTTTGTCTGTTACTTTGCTCTGAGATGGGATTGTTTATCCTGAATCTTTCTGTGATGTGGACATTGAATTGTTCTTGAAAACACTGAAGAATGAGCTTATACAGGCTCTTTTGTGGTTTTGCTGTAGTGTACTTGTGATCAGAGATGGAAGGTTTTTCCCAGTGTTTAGGTGGAGTTGTCCCTGCTGCAGATGACCATCTACTTAGGGTTCCACTTGAAATAGACGTGGGGAGTCTGGTGTGACGTCTGTTTTTGAGGTTAAACCTTTTTGAAAATTAATACATATAGATAAATAAATAATTTCAACATTTCCAGACATGTATATCAATTTCTCTTACTTTCATTGTAGACTTCCTGTCCTTTAGTATCTAAGCCAGGATGCAACACTTGAGGAAGAACCTTATGAACACTCAATAATTACCTTCCGTATATTGTATATTTCTCTTCAGTTAATACATGCGCAAAATGATTTTGTCTTAGTTGCATATTCTGTTCAAGTTACTAGCTTCAGCTTCCAAGACTGATTTCTGCAATACTACTGCCTAGCCAGAAGTACTCCATTTTTGTATTTGTGCATTTGAATATTCTCCATCAAGTATAGTACTTGATAAACTGATATTATGATGGTATAATACTAATTTTTAAGGTGTGTTTCCCTCATGACTAAATTTGCAGTGTCCTTATGTTTTAAGTACTTCACACAAACATGTAGCTTCCTGTGATGTATTTTAGTTACCAGTGTAGATTACAGAACAAAGAACTTCATGATAGCAGACATTGATGAAATTTCTGAAGACGTGTCATGTATGGATGACTATTAACAAACTACACAGAATTGAAATTATTATATAGTGATCTTGCGTCATATCTTAATTTGCTTTGGAGAGTGACATGAAGGTAACTGTCACAAAGCTATAAAAAGGTGACCTACTTGTCCATTTAAACCAAGAAGTGAGTTAAATAGCCAGGGCAAGAAATGAGGTTGGATTGACACAGTGACGTTGATGCACTATTTAATTGCCTTCTCATTATGATTGCAAAATTGTATGTTTGCTATATCTTATTCTTAGAACTAGAAACACAGTAATTCTGGCCTGTCTTTGCTTATTTATTCCTTGGGTTATCTAGTACTGCTTACTCCCCTAATTTACTAACTTATTTTAATAGCTCAGGTAGTTGCTTATAAATCAAATTACTATTTATCCTTTTTTATTACTAGATCTGTAGTTCTGCCTTCATTTAGCTTTTACTTTTTGATACAGCTGTTTTGGTCCCTTGCTTTGTTGCAAATTTTGCCTCATAATCTGTCTACTGCTGCATGTGTAATACATTTTTTAAAGGCATTATTGGGTTTATTGGGGTTCCTCTTCTTTGAATTTTGGTTCCCTGTGAGTCAATGCTTACCATTTCCATAAATCAGTTGAAGTCTTTTTCTTGTTGTCTGTTGTTCAGTTGATTTCGGCTGTTAGCCAAATTACATTCCACTTTCACATTCTCAGTTTGTTCTTCCAAGTTATCCAGAAAAAGAAATTTAAAATAACTAATTTCCTTTTTCACTCTGCCATGGAAAAAATGTATTTCTTGTCCGTGAAATATTCCAAGATTTGTATCTCATCCAGTTTTTCCAAATGGATATCTAGGTGCTTTTTGAATACTATCAAATGCTTTGATAAATATTTGCAGAAGATGCTATTACCACTGTTTTCTTATAGATGCAGATCATCATCTAAGACACTGTCATTCTTACCTTCTAGTCCTGTGATTTGTTACACGATCTGTAAAAACACAATTACATCAGTTTTGGTTTATTTCTTTTATTTGTGACCATTCAGCATATCCATGCAGATAATGTGTAGAAGCTGATCTGGGCTGTGTTTGGGAAAAAATGCTTTTTAAAAATATAGTCCGTTGTCTTGGTGGGGGATGTTCAGACAAAAGCAATGGAAATTCAGAATTTACTATGCCTTGTCAAAATATCCGCCTGTCAAACTTCTTATCCCCCATTCGAGTCACAAATGCTCTACAGTTAATCAATTTTTCCATGAGAGCATGAGATGACTGTTACTTGTAACTGTGAGTAATAATAGTGGGCCATGTTTTATAATTACATGTATAATGTTGAGTATTTTATTTGTCTTGGTAGGCCTCAACAAATAACGAGAGTTCAAATCACAGCTTTGGAAGCTTGGGATCTTTAAGTGATAAAGAATCAGAGGTAAGTGTATGGGGCAGATTCATTATTACCTCAGAATTTTAATGCTAACAAGTAATATTTTTTAAATTCTACTTTGATGCCTTATTTTGTATAGAAGTTTTTAAAGTAAAATGCAGACTACTCAGATAGACAGAAAAGAGCATAAATTACTGAAAGGCACTATATCTTGGAAGAGGAACCGTGACTGGAGGAAGTCAGTTCATTTGGATTTTTGGTCATGAAACTAGCTGTTTCTGCTTCTCTGTTATCTAAGCAGTCATGGTCTGAGGATGCATACAGCTTTTGGAGCTGAAAATGCTTACATAGTTTGCTGTCTTTTGTTTCGTAAATAGGTGTTTCATCAGCACTGATAACTTTGACTGATCTTTGGATGAATCCTTGAAAATACTCTAGAAACTAGTTTACTATGTTCTCTTTTCAAGTACGGATTTATGCCAATGACAGACATCCTTAGTAGCCATCATCTTTATTTGTAAAAGCTGCAGTTGTCATTGTTTATTTTCTTTCCTAAATCCAGTTTGTAATCCAAAAAAAGGATTAATGCTTTTATTAGGTTTAAATGTGCAGAGCTCAGACTTCCTTGAGTAGAATATTTTCCTCTTAGTGATGAGCATTGTGATATAGTTGCATTAATACTACAGCTCTCAGAATTTACCTATTTTGGGGTTGGTGAATCCCTCTGACAGTTTTGCCTCTGTGTGTCACAGATTGTTTGGATAAGATTATACCGTTTGTAACCAAGAGTGGATTTCTAGCCTAGGCTAGACCCTGTGTGACAGTGTGTCATGCTGGAGAGATGGTTATTTGGAATGTGCTGTTAGTGGTATTTTCACATGTCAGAGCTTTCCTTTTGGGTCCTAATTTTTCATTTGCTCAGTTACTACAAGACACTTTTACTGGGCTGCCAGCAAGTGAATTTAATTGGTTCCCAAAGCTGATACCTTATAAATAAAAGTTCTGTATGTTGTTTTTCTTGTTGAAAAAAGCTCTGCTGTGTTTTTCTTCCCCTCACCTTTCCCAGCTGTATTATGCATCCAGCTGCATAGACTATTTTCTTAACCATAAGATTCTGTCTGCCTGTTGTTTTTATTCATGGCTTTTCCTAGAAATACTCTGGGTAGTGATGCAGTTCTGATGTAGGTGTGGGAATGGAAATGTGCTGCTGTAGCCTGAAGGTTATGATGCATTATTACAATTCCTTGACAGAAAAACATGTCTGTGAGTAGCTGAGTGATCTCAGAACACTGGCTATACCTGTAATAAGTCTGTGGTGTAGGAAAATGTTATTCTACAGTTCTATACATGAGATACAGAGACAAAGCTTTTCCAAGGCATGTGAGTTTGAAAGTCTCTGCACAGTGTTTTTAATCTCAAGCCATGCTTCTGGGTAAGGATAATATTTTGTCTTTGAAAATTCTAAGACTTGTATTCTAAAATAGAAACCGGCTTCTTTATCAAAAATGCACACATTTTTGCACCTGCACACAAATCCAGTGTGCTCCATTGCACAGTGAAAGATGAGTCTTAGTGACGCTGAGTAGTGACATACATTTTCTCGACTCTTTTTCAGAAGTTGTTACTTGTATTCACTTAAATTGTAATTGTAATAGCAAGTATGTTAATCAATTTTTACAGTTCTTAAAATTACATCTGGTTACTTACATGCTAAAGTACCATAAAAAGTAAGCTGTAGATCTTAGTATTGCAAACAGGTTGTGGGATTGTTTTGTTGTGTTGGTTTTTGTTTGTTTTAATAGAATGACCTTGAAGGTTTCATAGTACTAGTGATGGTAGTGTGGAAATAAGACTTGCTCACTGGGGAAGCAGTGCCATCATTTGATGTTGGAAGAGCACTGTTGTATTACAGGAGGGCCTGGAAGAAAAAAAAAAAGTATATATGCAAATCTCAGAATCATTCTAGCAAGACTGTCAATTTCTGATCAAACCCTGATGCGTTCATGTCATTACTCTATGCTTTCATCATGAAGTGGCACATTACATCTGTGAATGTGAAGGGAAAACTTAGGGGAAGCACAGTGAAATTGAGGGGTAAACTAGGATCAAGACCAAGATGTACGAGGCTTTGCTACTATGCCAAGCTGTGTGTGACTTCCATGTAACTTTAGAGTCTAGCATTGATTAACCTTTAAAGTATTTTATCTTGCTTATGAAGTAGTAAGATTTTAATCTAAATCTTCGCTATACGTAAATACTTCGGCAGCTACAGAAAGTAGCTTCAGTCTTCATTTATCAGGGAGATACTCCCCAGCCCTATTAGTCTTCAGTTTCTTGTAATTCATATGACTCCATTCATTAAGAAGGATTTTGGAGTACATTTTCCAGTGATTGATGTTTGCTGTACATTATCATGCGAATTTTGTGCTTAGAAAAGGGGAACATGACCTTGTTGAGTAACCTCATTAATAACCTCATTAGTGTGCTAGTACTTTCTAGTTTGGAAGGTTAAATTAAACACTGAAAGAAATCAGAAGAGCTTAAGGAAATAGACATTTATGAATTACTTGAATTTTAAAACTATAAACCTCTTTAAATGGCTGGTTTTTAAATACAAGCCATAGCAGCTGGAAACTAGTTTTGGTGTGGGAAATCTTACATATTTTGTCATTAATTAGCTTTTAAACTTCTTTTTTCTTTTTTTTTTTTCTTACTACATTAGAATGTAGCTGCAAAATTAAAAGTTGGAAAATAAGAATAACTTGAAAATGCTTGATTAATTAGTTTCAATTTAGTTTGTGGAAAGGTAACTTAATGTTACCTATTTACCTTGCAATAATTCCAAATTATTTAAGTAAAATTTCTAAACTATGCTTTCTGCTTTTAGAATCCATAGTTTTGAGGTAATTCCGTTTCCAGGAGTCTTTGTTGTATTCTTTGCTAATGTATGATAGCGCTATAAAAGATGCAGATGTCAGTTCAATGAGTTTATTATAAAATAAAATATATTTAATTTAAACTTATTTTATAGCCTGATAATACAACATTTACACTTGTAAAACCTACAGAGTTATCTTTATGAAGCTACACACAGAGTCAAAACACCAAAAATACATGGTATAGGTAAGGAAGACCTTTCTTGTCCTGCTGTTTCTTATAGACCAATAATTTTCTAGGCATCACAGGTAGCTTAAAGTGGTTCTTGCCAACATAAATACTGTTGGGTATTTGTAGTAAATTTATATTTCAGCATATCCACACGAAGATTTTGGAATTGAAACGTCCTTGAAATGATTTTACTGATGGTTGAAATTAGAATGTTGATATAATTTTCTGTGTTAAGAAAGTATACTTGGAGCACCAAATGACAGATACAATAAAATGATAAAATTATGGTATCATGAAATAGTGAAGCATCTTGTCTCAGATTTAGTCTGAGTCATTAAGGATCTTTGGTTTACTGGTAAAATAGTTCAGTTAATGTCTCCTATGCTTTCTCCAGTTACATGTGGGGCACCATGAAGAATACCCACACACACAGCTGCAATATGCTGAACAAGAGCAGCTTTTATTATTTAATTTGAATTGGGGAGACTAACTGGTTTGAATCCTCAGATCAAACAGGAGCAAATATAATTTAGAGATGCTTCTGATCACAGCCCTTTCTTGTTATTTGTTTCATACATGGTGATTGTAATTTCTAGGCAACTAGACAACTTTCCAGGTATGTTAACAGATCTGTATTTTTTCACTTGCTTTTCTTTTTTTTTCTTGAGATAAAAGTATATAGGGAGGATGACAATTTTTAAGTGTATAGATATTAACATTTTGAGTAATTTTTGCTCTCTACTTTTTCCTGTTTTACTTTCTTTTTAATTCTCAGCGGATTCTAGAAACCTATATGGTTTTTATTAGCCTGAAAATACCTTTTGCACTTATGAAAAAGTGTAACAATATTGGCTTCCTATTGAACTTTGTGTTTATGCTACAGCTGTATGTAGAAAACACCATCAAGAATCAGATGATTTCACTTAAGTATTAATCTTTAAATCACCCACACTAAAATAGAGATCTCGGGAAATTATAGGCATAAATGAAGCAAAAATGGGTGTCCGTAAACCTGGGAATGAATGAAAATGAGTAATTGCTTAACAATTAATATGTGAAATTGCCTTTTGGGAAATAATTTAAGAATTACTTCTCACTTTCTTAACTACCACTTCTAGCTTGTACCTGACTGACCAAAGATCATATTATCTAGTTTAACTATGATCTGAAATTAAATCCCTGCTGAATTGTGAAATCATGTTTTATGGATGAGGATTTAAATTTATTTCACAATAATACAGCAATAATACAAATAATGTATTCCATCATGTTATTTTGGTTGTCTGTAGACTCCAGAGAAGAAACAGTCAGAACCTTCTAGAGGAAGAAAAAGAAAAGCAGACACTCAGAGTGAAAGCAGCCAAGGTAAATTAAAATGTAAATTGACTACGTAGTGATTGCATGTAACAATTTTGACTGTTAGCCTTAAAAATTCTGTATTTTTGCTTATGTAAGATGGGTGTTATGTTTTGGATAGCAAATTAAGTATTCTTCTCACCCTCCCATTTGTAAGGGATGGGCAAGTAAAACATGAACTGGCCTGGCAATTACCCAAAAGAATCGTGAGCTACTGCGTGTGTAACTCACAGCTATGATACAACTTTGTAATCTTTTTAAGAATTATAGCAATTCTTCTCATGCAAAATACCTTGTGGTTTGTATTTCTTTTTACTAGGTAAGGGGGAAAAGGGGTTACTGATTACAATATCTGATGCTTGTTTTACAGGTATATATAAAAATTGAATTTTTTTCTTCCTTTTCTGTGGAAGATTGTTGTAGTCTAGAGGGGTAGGGAAATCATGATGAGACTGATTTCTAATTTAATATTTACAAAGTTTAGTTTTTGTCATTCCTCTCTTTAGTATGACTTTTGGGTGAGGACTGGTGGAAATTTTACGTCAAGACAAAAATTCATCAGAAGGGAAGTGGAAATAGTTTTGATAACATCTATATCAGCTTTATTTTTCATTCTAACAGAGCTAGAAAATATCACTTCAGATATAAAACAATGGGCTTCATATCTGGAAGTCTTCATGATGCAGCATGCTATTAGTAGAAGAATCATGTTGTTTGATTAAAATTAATTTTTTCCTAAGTGTTACTTCGTAGACACCTGCTTTGTTCAAAGAATCTGAATGAAATTTTCTCTTTTAATTGTTCTAGTAGCTTATCCTTCCTGTTACTAATGAGTGTTGAAATTAGAGATGATGGAACTTTTGGGGGACTTTTTAATATAGAAAACATTATTATAATGTCTTACAATCACTGTTTTACTGTCAGCAGCAGTAAAACTGAGTAGTCTGCACTACAATATTCTCAAGCAGCTGGCCTAAGAAACTGCAGCCTCCTGGAGTGGTACAGTACAGTTGAAGCAAAAACTCCTATTGTATTGGAAAAAAGAAACAAGAAATCAATCTCTTGTCTATTGCATACCCAGGATATTGACTTTGCAATATGTAAATTAATCCATAAATGTTGAAGAAAATGATTGTTTAGAGCACAGAAGTAACTGGAAAGTGGTATAAATCAGTGTAAATCTATTCATAATTGGCTGTGCCAAAATAATTTGACATATTTCTTCAGTGCAGTTCTGTAACATGACATCAAATAGGTTTTTCTATACTGAAAAGGAATGCAGCCTGTCTCATTTATCTGCATGAAAGCAAATTTGATAAAGTGATATATGAGAATTAAGCATGAGGACAGAAATCACTAGCAGAATTGCAGAGTAGGTAAAGAATTGGCTAGAGGGAAGTAGCAGCAATATATATGTACAGTGACTGGGTAACTACTGGAGAAGTTAGCTGGGTGCTGTTCTAGGTCTTGGAAATATTTTATCTAAATATTTCTGTTAAAAGTCTTGACACAAAAAGGGCTGGCAAATGTTTCTTGTTTTTTGTGTTACTTCTTAGTGACACAGCATTTTATGCAGCAGTGTCAGTACAGAGGTATATTGAACTAGAGAGAATTCATCAGGGCTGTAACAATAGAAAAGCTTGAAAATCTTTGCTAAGAAGGGGAAATTTAATTTATGGATCTATGGATAATGATCTCCTAATGTGCTGCAAAAATTTCTTTCTCTAAAGTAAAAGGCTTTGAACAATAGTTCATTTGCAAGATGTCTCTTAAGAGGTTGTTTGACTTCCACAGGAGAAAAACCCAGTCTTAAGATTTATTTGGTATCTTAGAGCCGAACAGAAGAAAACATTTGTGCATTCATTGGATAAGGTATAGGTGCAATCTCTGGAATGCCACATATTTGGGTCAGGTCCTCCTGTTGAAGAAATACAATTCCTGTTAGTTCTTCTGAAGTCTCAATCTGTTTAAGATACATTCTAATCTCATTCTCTGGTGTTTTATTTCCCTAGTTAACACTGTAAGTTACCCAATTTATAATAAGGTTAAGAGGACTGGAAATACTTTTCATTCTCTTTGCCCTCACTGTTACTGGCACCTAGGAGAATCCTTAGGTAGAATATTTGGGCATAATAACTCACCAGGAGTATATAATGTTAGTAGACTTGGTTAATTTGATACTTTGAGATAGTGTTTGAAAAGGGGAGGGACTTAGAGCTACAGGTTTGGTCTGTAGGCTGAGAGATGAGTTTCCTGTTATCTAGAAGAGGTCTAGGGTTTCTGTAAAGTCTATTCTAAACTGGTTTAGGAATTGAGGATGACTTAATATCTGATTTCTCAATGAATGGAATATGCAAATCACTTTGTCTTGGCAATCCCTTAATTACCTATGTAGGGACATCATGTATTACCACATCAAAGAAAACCAAGTGGTTAACAAGTGGTAAGATTCTGCTATAATTATTTTATACGTAAAAATGTAGAACATCTCCACAAGTAATTTATTTAACCAGTTCTAATATATTACTGTATTTATTGCAGGAAAAAATATTGGGGGACGTGGTCACAAGATAAGTGACTACTTTGAGGTAAGAATTTTGTAAAAATAGATGCTGGTTTTAAAATTTTCTTTTAAAATATCCTTTTAGCGTTTTTTTGGATGCTGCAACATACTTGGTTGTAATGGACAGGCCTCTTGAGAGGTTACTTCTTTTTTCTTTATGTTAGCTTCTAAGTATGAAACCTTGAAGTAGAGATGGCAGTCATCTCTTGATGGAGCCTGAACTAAAATACAAAACCCGTTATCTTTCTCATTGTTCTTTAAACAGCTGAAGGCTGCACTAATAAAAGTAATGCAATCTGATTTACAAATTCTGTGTACAGACGAGCTGAGGAATGTACTGTATACATTGAGTAGATGTATAATGTATTTTGAGAAGATTGACTAATTGGAGGTCTATATATGTTCTACAGTACCAAGGTGGAAACGGCTCGAGTCCAGTGCGAGGTGTACCTCCTGCAATCCGCTCTCCTCAGAATTCACATTCCGCTCCTTCTTCTGTAAGTCTGGGAACTTCATCACTGCTGGAGATAGTTTTATAGTCTAAAAATAGCAAAATTGAAAATAATCTCTATTCAAGGGGAGAGTTTTCAAAGGAATGAGTCCTGTGAAAGATTTTATTCTTCCAACAAGAAAAGGAAAAAATCAAATTAGGTATTAAAACTAAATTTTTCTATTAACACTGGATTATTTTTTCCTTACACTTTTTTAAAATACAAAGTACTTATGTAAAGTGTTGAATAAATGTTAAAATGTAATGGCATCTATTCATAGGCCTCACACAGAAGAGGAAAGGTTTTTTGTTACTTATAAGGAAACTTGGATGCCTAGCTGGGAACTTCAAAAACTCAGTTTGCGATAAATCATAATTTTTTTCAATAATTGATCCCTAATCTGCCTTTAAAATTCTCTTTGTTGGTCATGCTAATTAATTTTTTTCCTTCTCATAAGCACAATTTCAGTGCTCAGCATACCAACATATTGTTCTAAATGGCCAGACAAATTTTGCCAGTTACAGAAAAGATTTGTTTTCTCTGATAGCAGACCTCAGCTTTTATTCCATGTGCTTTCAATTTCAGGCATCCTCTTGGTCTTGCCAACAATATGGAGTGTAATACAGATTTTGGAATTTGGCTTCAAAAAGGTCTCATTCACACAGACTAGGTTCATTAACAGGATTTGTGTTCTGATCTGCATTAGCTTCCCCTCTCTGGTTCTCCCATGAGAACTAAACACTCCAAAAATAACTCACATTATTCTTGATTTGTGAAAGCTTAGAATCAGAAAAATAAGTCTTTGTAAGACTGACATCACCTTATGTCAGTCTTGTATTCTCTTAAATCTTTCAGTCTGTTTCCCAAAAGTGACAATCTTAGTTTTCTCAGAGAATATATTGCATCCTTCCTGAACTGCAAGTGATATGTAATGCCATACTGATAGCTCTCAATGCAGTGCTCCAAGTAGTAGCTTGTGTAAAGATACCTTGTTTCTCTGTTCTTTGAGATGTTCCTGCCATGAGTTGTACCAAGGCTATGCTCATTACAGTTGTATCTAAGATATTTTGCTTTCATGCCTTTCAGGTTCGACAGAATAGTCCTTCTCCTACTTCATTAGCTTTTGGGGACCACCCTCTCACACAACCAAAGCAGTTATCTATTAAAATTACTCAGGTAACTTTTTCAGTAGATCACATTAGAATGCAAGGAAAAAGTAGTTATGTTTATTTCTTTGTCTTTTAACTTATTTTAAACGCTTAAAGACTTTGAAAAGCTTTGCTTTTTAAAATTGCCAAAGCAGTTTTCTGTTAAGTCCAGCAGCTCATAATTTAAATATCTCTGGTGAGTTTTATATTCTGCACTTGCTCAGCTCCCAGTGTTGCACTTCATGGATATACATAGATGACCATGTCATCTATGTATATGGTAGGTTTTTGCTCAAGAATTTAGCTGTTGTGTGATTTTAGAATTAGAGGCTGCTTTTTCAGGCAGCATTTGAATTGACAGCTGCCATTGTCATACTGTATTTAAAATCCAACATTGAAGAGGAGAAATGAGATGGATGAGATGGCAACCAAAATGATCAACACACAATTCTGATGGGACTTCTAAAAGCTGAAATCAACTGTTTTGTTCTCTCTGCCTTTTCTGACATGATCTGTCTTTCACATTAGTCAGAAAAAGGTTGCTTCACCTGTTGACCAATACAGAGAAATTAATTAGTTGACATTTACATTCTTTCCCTTTTTGTGTTTTTATGAACAGTAACTTCTCAGTTGGTGATGAAATCTTTTAATAGTGTTAATGGTTTGTCCCAGCTGTTCACAGTTGTCCTCATGAAAAGGGAAAGTGATTTTGAATAAGAACTTTTCATGACACTTTGAAACACCTGAAAATAAGATTTACTGTCTTGTTGTTGAATGTTTTAAAGTAGTTTATTTCTCTGCCTAACAAGCATAAGAATAATGCTGTAGTTGTAAAAGGAAAGGATAAATATTTCAAAATGTTCTTTTTAGACTGATCTCACAATGCTGAAATTAGCTGCACTAGAAAGTAATAAAAATCAAGACTTGGAAAAGAAAGAAGGTCGTATAGATGACTTACTCAGGGTAAGTGTTGGACATGGGGTAAAGGTATTTATTCAGAACAGTAGACTGAATACAAGGACAATGTTTTTAGATTTTTTAAAAATTTACTTAAATAAAAGGGTATAATAAGTTTTTAATTTTTGTAATTTTAAAAAAAAATCTAAGAAGTCTATAAAATGAAATGTATAATGAAATGTTCTTCAGCTTCTGTGGTACAACTTGTTAATGATTCAGTATGTTTATAGACTTCAGAAGGTTTAAAGAAAACTGATGCTGTTTGCAGGCAGCTGATTCATTCCTTAAATTCATATTATAATTCACCTAATGGGTGGTTTTGGATTTTTTTTTTTTGGTTCTAATTGTGAGTAGCCATTATCTGTGGAACTACTATCTGGCATTTTTAGAATGAAGACAGAATCTGTGACAGAAATAATTACAGGCAATGAATAACCGCTTTCAGTAAGAAAACTCTGCTATACTGTGCTAAGACCTGTTTTCAGAAAAAAAAATCTTTAGGCTTATGCTCTTGAAGGAAGAACTGGAGAGGAGATATACAGAAATATGAAACAAACCTGTATTCACAAGTTGTAGTCTGTTTAGTGTTTATATGTGTACATACATACGTACAATGCATAAAAATATTAACCCATGCAATCATGTACTATGAAATTGTATATGTAGATTGTTTTAACACATGTTCAACAGTATGGGATAGACAACCCTAAACTATTTTTTTAAAATTTTAATCAAAACTCTATTGTTGTGGGATTTTTAAGGCAGTAAGTTAAATATAAGTGGAACACAGGGAATTTGTTAAACTTCCTACTCAGATCATTGAAACTTTTATCATTGTGAAATTTTTGCTTTTTTTTAAATTGAAGATGTTAGGATTCACATGACTTCAGAAATCATATAAAGATCTGAATTTATATAATTCGTACTTATAGATATAATCTGAATTTATATAGAAATCATATATAAAGATGCTACAATTTAAACTTCCAGTTTGAATGTAAGTGGAGCCCTCAGTGGAGAGCTGAACGTGAAATTGGTACAGAGCTTTTATATAGTCTCATTATGCTGAATGCTCTGTAATACAGAATGCAGGAAAATGTAAAGGAAATAAAAAGAAGCAAGGCATCCTTCCATAGATACTGATAGATCAGTGAAATGAAATTTTTATTTAGATAAATAGATGTGTTTATGGATGTATGTTTCTTAATTTAGTTAAAGTAGATACATTCATTTTCTGTGACAGCTGATTTAAAAAACAGTGTTTCAATACATCTCTTAATATTTTGTATATATTTATTAGGCTAATTGTGATCTTAGAAGACAAATAGATGAACAACAAAAACTACTTGAAAAATACAAAGAAAGGTTAAACAAATGTATTTCAATGAGCAAGAAGCTTCTAATTGAAAAGGTAAGTTTACCGCTCTTAAAATCTTAGTGATAAAAGCTGAGAGATTGCAGTAAAACTCCATTATGCTTCCTTCATTTTCACTTCAGCTTTTTCCCATTAGTCACTTGAGATTGAAACTTCATATCTGTGGTCTCTATCTGGCAGTGTTTTTATGAACCTGAATAAGCTAAATAAAATGTTTAGCCTTTTTCAGATTGTGGAAAATGTACCTGTTTTAATTTAAGGATTTACCCATCATAAGTAATTCAAAATAGCAAAGTATCAAAATTATGAGTTCAGTATATGGCATATTTTCTGGACAAATTGTGAGATCATAGTGGATAAAAGAATTTTTGAACATAATCTATTGTGAAGAGGAGATGGATAATATTTCTGTGAGACACTTAAGTGGCTAAGGTAATTTTTGATGGAAAATAACATGCCATGTTTGCTCAGAATTGATGGAAAAAAGGAAATGAAGATGGCTGCCTTCATACACTATTAATGAATTATTTTTTTGAAATTTCACACCAATTATATTTAAACTAGTAGCAATTTATTACAAGACAAGGATACCCTGTTTTTCTCCCTCTTCTTTAAAATAGTCTCATAAAAAAAAAAAATCTTAAAAAAGTTCATAGCAAATCATGTTATTAGAAATGAAGGTACAAAAAAGTTTAAGATAAACGGCCCCAGTGCCTTTCCTAGTGCTAGCTGCTGGATCCTGCTGTCATACACAATGGCACAAAGCAAGCCATTGGAGGATTCAGGAGAGTTTTCGCACTAGTATGTTATAAATAAATTATTGCAGGTCTTTTTAAATTCCATCATGAGGAGAATGCAGGGAGAAGATGCATTAGATCTATTGGGCATGATAGTAAGTGCATACCTTCAGACCGAGAATACCACAAGTGATGTTTCCTGTGGAAGGCCCTTCTTCAATCTAGAAGTCTGTTTGTAAAAAGATCCTTAATTCTGACAACTTCTCACTTTTTTTGTTGTGTGTGTATGTGACTTTTGAGCCACAGACATTTCTTATGAAGCAAGCCTTTGTAACAATTAAAGAGGTTTCCTTGCATTAGGTGTTCATAGTGCTCTTTCTTTGAGGGAGACCAGGCAGACTCCGTCACATCACAAGGATGTTTGTGGTAGCACTGCTGATTCTAAGAAGGGCACCTGCTTCTGGCACTGCAAGTGGGCATCTGATTGCAGTTAAGCCTACCCAGAGTGCATTGTCACTGAGGTTCCTGCTCCAAGTCACCTTGGTACAAGCAGTAACACAGATGATTTGTCAAGGAAGTTTCCAGGCTAGGTATAGGAAGTGCTTTCTTTATGGTATCTCAGTCGGTTGTAGTAGACATGTACAGATAGAATCGTAATTACATCCTCTATGATGCTGATACTCTAAATAAAATGGTTTTTTAATGATGAAGAGCAGCAAGCTTTATAGGAGAACTGAGCCAAACTTAGGGGGGTTTTTTGGTGCATAAATTGTCCTCTAGTACTGGTTCTGGCAACTGCAGATGCTTGAGTTCTGTAGAAATTAGAATAAATTGAGTAAATACTACAACATATTTTTGTTTACTCTCCTCTTATCCCTGCCTTAATAGGCTGTTGGAGGGAAAAAAACAAACCATGAGTTGTTTTATTGACTTTTTGAACACTTCAGTGTTATTAAATATGAAATTTTTTTTGTTTTTTTCTTAGAGCACACAGGAGAAGCTGGCAAGCAGAGAGAAGAGCATGCAAGACAGATTACGCCTGGGGCATTTTACAACAGTTCGTCATGGTGCTTCATTTACTGAACAGTGGACAGATGGCTTTGCATTTCAAAATCTTGTGAAGTTAGTCAATGCTATGTTCTTAAAATTCTCACTAATTGTTACTTCCCTCTAGTGGACTTTGCTATTACTAATGTTCTAGGATTGAAGCAGCTTTTCATACGTTGTATTTTGCTTTGCCTTTTGAAGACTGAGAATATGGAACTCCATTAATCAGCTGAGGGAATGCTGAGGTTGTGTGTCTTTAGAGAACAGTTTAGTTTCACTTTGTTTTAATTATCTTTAGAAAAACATTAATGTAGTAAATAAGCAGCACATAGTTACTCAAATCAGCTCTCAGAACTTTAAAGGTAAATCAGTGTTTTTTCAGGAAGCTAACCATGTATCACTGATGGTCATTGGGACAGATGAGGTCTGTGAACTTCTCACTGGCTATATAGATGCTACCTGCACATCCTCATGGCAGCAGCTTTTCCTAGCATCCTGCTCCATAGTGCTGTGAAGCCTGAATCTGGCAGCCTCAGATAGGGTCTAGTACAAGAGGATGGGGGAGAGAAACCACCTGGAAAAGAGCTGCCATAGCAGGTGTTTCCCAGAGGGGCAAAGGGCTCTGCAGGACTCTCAGAGATGATGGTAAAATAATTCTGCAGTGCTTCCAAAGGAGTTCTTTGGTAATGAGCCTGATTTATTGGAGATACAGATAGATATATAGATAGAAGAATACATATATTTTAAAAAGTAATTCACCAAGATTTCAGCTTTTGAACGGCAATATTTAGTCTTAGCATTATGGGATTGCTTGGGACACTGTTTTTCTTAACAGTCTTAAAAACAGTCTGTACAAGGTGTGTTTTGCATAAAAGCTGTAATCGTTTGCCATACAACCAAACTGATGATTTATTTGGGAATGGCCAGATCAAATTCAGTATTTGGCCTATAAAAATCAGGTACTCTCTATTGATGCTATCAGGGGATGTTTTTTTGGTATAAAATAAGGTATCCACCAGCTCAGATCAATTTTTTTTTTCTTTTTCTAGTGCAGAAGTCATGCATAACATTTTCAAAAACAAAACAAAAAAAACCAAAAACCCCCACAAAACCCCAAAACATCAACAAAAACAAACAATCCCCCTGTAGCCACCATATATTTAAAAAGTAAGTTGTGCCATAACCTTAGCAAAATTTTTCCACTTCATGAAGAACACTGGTGTTCGTTCTCCTAGGAAACATTTTCACATGTACAGTAAGTTTTTTAAGATTTCTAAATGCCTTATCAGTTAAAAAGACAGTTCTTGAAAAAATGCAAATTGACGAAACTTTAATAAAGCTTTTTTTGGGGTTTACAGGCAGCAAGAGTGGGTGAATCAACAAAGGGAAGACATTGAAAGGCAAAGAAAGCTCCTGGCCAAGCGAAAGCCTCCAACTACAAATAATTCTCAGGCACCATCTGCCAATTCTGAACCCAAGCAGAGGAAAAATAAAGCTGTGAATGGGGCAGAAAACGATCCCTTTGTTAGACCCAATTTACCACAGCTGTAAGTTTAACATTTCAATCAGTCTTTTACATAAATTCTCAGATATTGTCTCTGTGTGTTCTATTCAAATAACAGCATAAAAAGACACTCGGTATATTCAGCAGCTATATTCTCACAGAGGACTTGCTGATGTTAGGGAAATTTGCACCACTGTCTATGAAGTTGTTGTACAACTGCACTGTCTGTGAAGTTGTGGACAATTTGGTTTTGGTAAAGTCACCAGAGAAGGGCCCATTCTGGGGATAGACAATGTTCCTTATGTTATCCTGATCTAGAAGTATCCTTATCCTGACTTCTCCGTCTTGCAATGTCATTGATACCGACTGAACTTTTCTTTATCCACATTGGTTTAAGAGCTTCTCTTCTAGTTGGAGATTTTTTTTTCCATATAACAGTATTTATTTAAAAAAAAAAACAACTTTTTTCAGCCTTTAGTATTTGAAGACATGTCTTAAAACAAATGGAAATATCTTTCCCCCTTTTTTGAATTCTTCATCCTGTGACCAAGTGTCAGAAGTCACTGATCCCATTTCACATATTGACTGTTATAATTTTTTGTCATTGAAACATAAAAATTGAAAGTTATTAAAGAACACTTTTTTCCTAGGGTCTTCTTTTTTTCCTGCAGACAAGGTATAATTCAAGGCACACAAAGATGTGTTTTTGACATTTAATTTGAATATTTTATGAAATTGCTGCTTCAAGATACTAGTTACTGCCCTTTTTGCTAAGAGGCTACAGCTGATAGAGTATCTGTTCCTAGTTTATTTTTAAGTAAAAAGTTAATAATTAGGCTTAAAAAGAGTAGCAAATTGATCTGTGTTACTTTGCAGAGTAAGCTGTGTTGAGCATGGTCCCCTGTCACCTCTCACATGTGGTGGCAGTAATTTATACCTCTGGGGGTGGAGGGTATATAAATTGCTCTGCTTAGTTCTGCTAAATAAATACATTTGGACCATCCCCTTGAAGACAGCTGCATGTTTTTTGCATAATGCATCATTCTTAAAATTCACGTTGTGACGTTGTTTTACCGTGACAAAAATATCATGAAAATACAGTAGTAAGGCTGGCAATGTAAAGCAAATCTTGCTTTGCGTTACTTGGGTTTTGGTAGAGAGCTGAAGAGTCATTACTCATTGTGACTCTTCAGTAATGCTTAGTGCCTGTGTTTCTTCTTAGGCCATAATTAATACTTCAGAATAGTACAGTAAATATTGCTGTTGTGTTAAAAATAATACTGCTGTGTGTTTGCATGTAATCCCTCCTGTTATTAAAAGTAACATTTAAGTAACGGAAAATACGTGAAAATTCACAGAAATTTTTATTTGCTGACTCTGGCTGGTTATACTCCCATGATCTTATTGCTGAGATTTGAGAGATGATAAAATATAAATTGGGGAAGAAATACAAACAACACGTTCTAATTTTTAAGTAGAACAAGATAAATTCCTGGTAATAAACGTGGGAAGATTTTCTGGCGTTACATGGTGTTAAATAATGTCCAATTTACTAAAGACTGCAAAGTTTCTTTTCATCTGGCTTAACCAGTTATAAGTTAAATGACACATGAAAATGCTTGCTTGTTATGGAATCGCCAGGAGAACAATCAGAATTGTCGTTTTGTATCTAATGCTAGCAAAAATGTAAGCAGTTACTGAATCAAAACTGTGTTGCATTAAAGTATAGTAGTTCAATCATTGTATAATCTAGATACGAGATTACTTGCCTGTATTATAAACTTATAAATTTCGTTTCAGATCTTTGAGGAGATCTGTAATGCATCCTGAGATCACACAATCATTTAGCCACATTATGTTCTTAGGCCTTTACTTGAAAGGGGGTTTTTATATTTAGGATTTGTTATAACTTTGTATTGTAGTATTATGTGTTGACTCCTTTCTGCTTCTCAGTACAGAATTAATTATTTTGTGTATCTTGGTAAAACGTTAATTATGCACTTCCATTTTAGAGTAAATTTGTCATGTACTCTATGGGATTCTCTCCTATTACATTGCTTATCACTGTTTCTGCATTACTTCAACAGTAATGATCTTAATTAGTATAGTCAAATGGAAAAGGTTCTATTTATGTGAGGCATGAGGAAATGCAGAGCTGCTTGAGATTAATGAACTAAACCAGTAGTGAATTAGTACAACATACATGCAAGTGATTAAGCAGATTAATTTTAAACATATAAATTTAATTGTTGGAATTGTTGCCAACAGGTGTCTTTACACTGCATTGTTTGCTTTAAAAAATATCTCCAGCTTCTGGTATTGACAAAACAAAATGTTCTATAGCTTTGTAACAATCAGGAGTATTGAAGCTTTTGCTGCAAACAGGTGTCAACTACGTTGAAACAGACTGAAGGTGTTGCCTGAGGCATTCTTAATAAGAGCATTGTTTTAGTTTAGCTGAATATACTGCGGTCTCTGATAGGAATGTAAAAGCAGAATTTTGCTCTGAAGTTATTGGTATAATAGTGGCCAGCTTGCCAGTGTCTTGTGAGTGAATGGTGACTTGGTGCTTCAAGTAACATGGAACACATGAGTCTAAACACTGTCCTGGTTTTCCATCATTCTTCCCCTTTTTGTTGCCTAAGCCAAAATTAAAAGTAGTTTCAACTTTGAGAGTTCTGTTTTCTACTGAGCAAAGTAATTTTATTTATCATCTTATGTGAAAAGAATAAATTTAAATGTATTTAAAGAAAAAAATACTTATTTGAAGTAGAGGTTGCCACCTTAGCCCCAGAAAAAAAATCTGTTTGAAAACTCTCTTCCACATTCTTTGGAGACGTGAGAGGATTCTGTAAGATTATAATGCAAGTCCCCACTTTTTGAAAGCAGCTCTTATTTCACAAGACAATTGCTTCTAGGAACAATGTTTTACTTGGTTTAGATGGTGGAATCCTTCCTCTGCAGCTTCAGCCATTTCAGTTGTATTCACTTCCCTGTTGCCTCTTCAAGTGTTCCCAGTTCCTCCATGGCAGCCTGTATGCATTGTCCCAGCATGCAGTTTGGACTAGGAGAGCAGAGAGAGCTGGCAGGGTTTGTTACTGTGGCTGAACAAATGCATCATTTAGCAGGAGCATTCTGTTCTGTATGGAACAAATAAAAATATTTTCAGGAACTTTTTCAGGCTGAAGTGCCAACAATGTGTCTGGGCTCTACTGGACAAGTAAAGACAGCTCCTTTCCTGAGGCAGTCTGTTTCTAAGGCAAACATGGAAACAATGGGTGAAAAGACATCATGGAAGGTTTTTTCTTGGTTGAAATTTGTTCATCCTTGTAGAAATTTGGGGAACTGGGGTGAGAATAAGCTTGGACCAAAAGAGAAAAACTTCAGAAACTGTAGCCAGAAAACTTGTATTGGATGTGTATATGGCTGTTTGGGAGCATGGCTGCATTCTGCTCTGCCTATGTATCCAGCACGATTTTCCAGCAGGGCAGAGGTAGGAAGAGAGATGCTTGTAAATGTACCAAGCTTGATCATGGTGAAAACCAAGGAACACATGGCTAGTTTGGGTTTTTTGTCTTGTCTGTACAGACCAGTTAAAAAATTTTTGATTGTAGAAGGTTTTGTCTGCACTTGTGAGGAGGAAGTGAAAAGAAGACTGGTTATGTCTGCACATGTATATTGTATCAAAACCTTTGAAATTTGGTGGTGAAAACATAAGCCTCTGAAAGGCCTATGCTTTCTAATTTAATTAAAAAAAAGAAAAAAAAAGAAAAAAGGAAGTTTTAATTGGTGATGATCAAGCCTTTCAGACCAGGAAAGCCATCAGCTTTCTTCCAGCGTCAAGTAATAGTGGCACATCATGACCCTATATGTCACAGGAAAAATTATGCAACATACACAGACTATGTCCTGTACATTTTGGGGAATTTCAGGAATTTATTGCATGTGTTGCAGAGTTTATTTGGCTGCAGACAGTTAAAATACAGCATTTATTTAATAGTAATTTTTTGCAGAAAAGATCATGGTCAGGACCAGACTGTTGCCACATTAATTCATGCAACCTGTTCCCAGCTGCCCTTCCCCAGTGCTCCTCAGATTAGCCCCAGGCCTGACTATCCAGCCTAAGATGGCAGCAGCCTTGTTTCTGGTTGACGTCCCTATCCTGTGCTCCTCAACCTTTCTCCCTCCACATGTGGTGAGGCCTGTGTGTGTCTCAGGGGATAGAGGAGCAACCCTTTGTGCAGGAAACTATGGTATCTTGTAGGTGCCTTGGATGGTGCTCTGAGCAACCAGATCTAGTAGGTGACATCCCTGCCCATGACAGGAGGGTTGGAGCTAGATGATGTTTAAGGTCTCTTCCAACCCAGACAAACAAAAGTTTTGCTTCTCAGAAGTAAATGAGCAAAATCCAAAGTGACTATATCTGTGTACAGCTCTGAGTTTTATATGCCTTTCTCTGCAATGTGGTGGTCAGTAATGACAGTTTTAGATTGCTGTGAAACATGCTGTGCTTCTAATAGAGTTAGATTTGTAAGGAAATAGAAAAATGGAAAACAATCATTTATTGGGTTACAGCATAGAAACATGGAAAGAGTGACTTTGAATCTTAATGTTTTCAATATGATGTCCAAGCTGTGCTCTGTGCTCAAGAGGGCTGTTTCAGGATTTTTTGAAAGGTGATACTTGATAGAGCTGTCTAGGCACTTTGCACCTCTGTGTGGACACCTCAGATTTTATAAAAAGGGCCAGATTATCCATATTATGTTAGTTTTTAAGGGGATCTTTGTTTTTAGGACTCTCAGTGTTCACTAAAAGTTCTGGTAGGTCATGTCATAAACTTCATATTTTGAGTGTGTTTTACTGGTGGTTCAGCTTTGCAAAGCCACCTTAAATACTCACTCTTCTTCCTGACAAAGACAAACTTTACTAGAAATGCAGAACCTGTAATTTATACTGTAGACAAGAATCTACAAATTAATTTGACATTGAATTGACAATATTCACCCTTGTAAACGTTGGCATTGGTCTTTTTTAACTGAGATCTTAATCCACAGAGTAGGTTTCTGTTTTAATAGAAGTAAGTCATCTAGTGGTTTGGATTTCTTTGATCGTGCTAGTAGATGTTTTACAGCAGGAATTGGATCATTTGTTTCTTGCTTTTGCTTGGACTGTACAAAGTCCAAGTGCATTGCCAGCTTTCCTAGCTATGGAAACAGCCCCTTTCACATTTGCTTTAATGCCTCTTCTTTTAAGATGTAGTACACATTGTCTAAACCTAGAGAAGATTCTGCTAGGAAAAGATACAAATGTTAAGTCCCAAAATCTGGTAGTAAGAGACCTTTTGCCTTTCTTGGAGAGGAAAATTTCCTCCCTCCATTGCCTTCAGAATGTTGAGGGATATCTCTTGACTGTGATACAAGACTGCTCTGAATTGCAGTAAGAAAAAAAGATGCAAGGTAGCTTTGTATGACATACCTTAAAAGAAATGATTGCTTGCCTCTCAGATTCTGACAGGATGTGATGGTGGGTGCTTTTGTCGCCTGAGTGTTTTCTGTATGTTACAGACCCGGCAGGCTGATGAAATAACTACGGTCTTGTGCAATTTCTTGAAAATTTAGATTGTGTAGTCAAAAAAAACCCCAGTAATTTCACTGAGATTTGAATCCATTGGTTGAATGGATCCGTTTTCTGTCCTGGTCAAACCAGAAAATGGGCAGCAAAATTCCATATTTATAACAGGAATGGAAAGATCTCCATGAAAAGTTCAGAACTGCCAGATTTTGTCTGAAAAAAAACCCCTTTTTTTTCCTTTAGTTTAATTTAATCTAATTTAATTTTTTTATTTTTTTGAGATGCACTAAAAATGCAGGTGTTGGAATTCTGAAGACTGTGGTGAACTTGAAGTTTAAAAGGGAGGAAGAAGTCATATAGTCTATTAGATTTCTGAAAATTTTGTTGAAGTAGGTTGGCATATGCTGTAAGAAAATCTGAATTAGTGTCCCTCATCTCTGGGAAAACTACTGGTGATTCTCAAGACATTGTAGTCCTCAAACTTGCAATATAAACAGCATGTATAGCCTTCTAACCTGCCTTGGGTAATGATCTTCCCAGCTGATAGTTGAACCCACAGAAATATGGACTTTGTGAGAACATTTTATACTGTGAGTTTTAGCTTTATATAATGCAGGAAGTATTAGGTCTAGGCAAAACAATAAGAAGTGTAATTTTAATTTCTTTCATAGAGATTTGTGTATACCCTTTCAAGGAGGCCATACCTCTTTCTTCTTCCCCATCCCCTGTTTCTCTTCCTCATATGTGCATGGTTTTTTAATCTGAAGCATAAGTCTCTTGGGTTTATTTTTTGTGTGGTTTGTCTTTTTTGTTTATCAGATGGATACTGCATGCAGTCAGTTCACAAGTTTCTTAGTTACTAATCTGTGCAAACAGTCCAGAATATCTGCATGATAACTGACTTTGTCTGAGCAAGTCTATAGACAGTGAGGGACCACTGAATTATTTTCTCAGCAATCAGAAATTGCTGAGAAAAGGAAGATGCAAAGAGAGAACAAGCAAGAGAGTCACATGTGAGTTGAAAGCTGAATTTGTGGTTTCATGCAAAATGTAGTGCTAATGAACTGGAGATGTATGGCTCTGCACTACTGTCTGTTAAATCACAGCTCAGAAATCCAGTGTTACCATTCTTGTCTAGTTTCTGAATGCGTTTGAGTTGAGAACCAAGCAGTGGATTAGCATCGGATAAAATCTGGGATGGTGACATGATTCAAGATGCACACAGGTAATTAACAGGCTGTCTGGAAGAATTGAAATGGTTCCGTGGGAGAGACAGTTAATATTGCACAATACCAAATATAGGCATTCTGTAAGTATGTTTTGACCCTGAAATGACAAATCAAAGATGTTCAGATGGTTCAAAAATGTACTTCTCGTGGCAGTAAATAAGATACTGGATATAGTGTAGTTTTTAAGTAAAAATGCTGTTGTTTTGTTTGCCACCATATAAAAGCTATAATTACACTGTTTCATTTTTCAGTTTGACTCTTGCAGAGTACCATGAACAGGAGGAAATTTTCAAGCTTCGATTAGGACATCTCAAAAAGGTATGTTTTTTTAATCATGATCAAACTCATAAAAATTATTGCTTTCAAAATGAAGAGACAGGTTGTTGAGAGCTGTGTGATTAAAAAACCTAATACTAAAATTGCTGTACTCCTTTATGCCTAATAGTGGCCTTCCTTTTGTTTCTGCATGTGCAACTTTTCATAAATACTGGGATTACAGGGGAGCAATAATGAGTCCATCCAGTGTAACACTGTACTGGTTCCTTAAATCCTTCTAAGAGTGCTAACAGTGATGATGCCACCCATCCTGCTCTTCCCCTTCCACTTTCTGAGCTCTCGTTTCAGAGCTCAGTGAGCCAGCCAAGTTTAATGTATGGGCTTTTTATTTTTGTTTTTTGGCCTTTAAAAAGGTCCAGTTGACAAGCACTGTACTTCTGAATTAATATAACGTTTTCATCAGCTGCACTATTCACTTCAGTTTTACCAGTTCGTGTATTACCTATCACAAGAGTATATACCTTTTCTTCTTTCATGGAAAATCTGCCCTCTTACATGTCTTAAATTATTTTTGCACTCAGATATTTTATTCTAGTCTTTGACTTTTGAAAAAACTTTTTCTTGAACCCCATCATTCTAATAAATCTGTGTATAATTATTATATGAAGAAACTATGGCTCATTCAAGCAAAGATTTTGAGGAATAACCTGTAAAATGGAATGGCAGTTGATGCAGACAGAAATATGTCAATAAGAGTGAAAGAAAAGAACATACATGTGCTGACTAGTACATATAGTACTAGTAGTTCCTGAGTTGAGTCAAAACAGGTTGTAGTGTTTTTCCCCTTGAAATGTTGCAAGAGTCTGTTTCAGGCCTGTTCTCTTCAAATGTACAAGCCACCTATTATAAATTCTACTGTAATAAGCTGAACTGGGCCCCCTGAGAAAGCTGCAGCTGTTTCTAAAGAATATGACAGGAAAGTACTTGAATCTGTAGTAGGAAATCTGCATATAATTTGCTGGCACTAGTGAAGTAGACTGCCCACATTGTTCTTCATTGTTAATGGTTTAGAAGCTCCAGCTTCACATGAAATTTGGTTGGGAAATTCTGTAGGTTTTTTTTCCATGCTTTAACTTCATGGAAGTCTAATGGGAATTTCAAATGATAGATGAAATAAACTGTTGAAGGGTTATTTAATACTGGAATTTTGGTTTCACCTTGAGCATCATTGCTGGAGTACTTCATAAAAGGTGGAAATTCCTTGACTAAATGCTGGGGGGAAACAAATGTTATTTTTAGCAAATCACACTTGAGTATATCTGAAGAAAATAATAAAAATGCATTCTTACATTGTCATTAACTAAGAAAACAAATTTTGTTACCTTCATCTTACATGGCTGTATATCCTCCCTGTGCTTCTTTGCTATTTACATTTTTTTCCTCCTCAGTCATTCAGCATATGCTGTTTTGCTGACTGCTCCTCTTCCTTTTCACTCTTGAGATGCTTTCCTGGTGCTCTTATTTTTGGTGCCCTGTACATGCTGCCACCACCAGTTTTCTTTTCCTACTGCTACCCAGGAAATTCTTTTCCAGCTAGTTGCTTTGGTCCTGGAGAGAGGCTCTTGTTTTCTCACTTCCTTTTATATAGCAGTGACCTGAGGCAGCTAAGCTGGTTCATTCTTGCTTAAAGGTATTCACAGCCTGAGTGTCCTAAATAACAGCTGGAAACAATGCAACCATACAGTTCTCTTTGGACTAACATTGGCCTATGAACCACATTTTGAGAGCCACTGAATTGCATAATATATGAACAAAAAGGTCCAAAAGAGGCATAACTGATGGATTTTTTTTTTTTTTTGTTAGCCTTTGGGAAGAACATAGACAATTGTGTGTATAAGTGTGTGGCCTTTTGTGAGGGGAGAAGGACTAAAATTCTTTATAAAGGAGTACCGAATTATGAGGAACTGCCTGTCATTTCAGGGTGTTTAACAGAGAACTGCAGGGATGCGTCTAAATATAGAAAAAAAGAGTTTATATAAACAGGAAAAAACCCAACTTGTATTTTAGGAAAAATAAATGGTCCACCCAGATCTGCTGTCAGATTAGTGCTACTTAGTCCAGGTTTTAAATTACTAGCAATTTGATTTTCGTGTCCTCCATGGAGGTTAATCTCATGTCTTGTTTTATGATGAGAAGTTTTTTCTATTGCTTATGGGGATGGTTTCAGGATATTTACTGAAATAATCTAGTCCAGACTCCTCAATTCATTGAATATGTGGACATTTAATCCAAGTTTTAGATCACACAAATAGAGTTGCTTCTTTAGGATATGGGTTTATGAAAATACTATATCATTTTGACATTTTCTCTCTACCGTGCTGACTTGTGCTTCCATCCCCTTGTGCCATGGTTTGTTGTCCTGTTGCTTTTACCAGCACCACCAGGTTGTACAGTCAGAGAATAAATTGGATTGGAGAACTAATCTAGCTTCTTTCAAAAAACAAATATGTATTTATTTTTCTTTGTGATGCTAGTTTGTTTTTTTCTTCTGTTTGTTTTGTTGGTTTTTTTCCTCTTAAAGAAAAGATTGATTAGTATTCCAGTTTGATATACCATGTGGCTGTGCAAAAGGCTGTGCCAAAATAACAAGAGGTGATGATGGGTGCTGCTACTAAAAAAATATGTATCAGATGCCAGGCTTCTTTCCTTTTCAGCTAAAATGATTCCATAATTATGAGCTTTCTGATATGGACTAATTTTGTCTTCTCTTTCTCCAAATTTTCAAAGTTCTAGAGGCACTAACTCTGAAATCAATATATCCCTGTCTACAATATCTTTCAATTAGTATGTTTCTCAGTTTGAGTGTAGATACCTAGGTTTCCACAAATCAGGCATTGTGAAATCTTTATGACTAATTGATTGATTTATTCAGAGGACCTGAATAAATAATTATTCCGTTGTTTCCTAATGCATAGTATAAAGATGAGGTAAAATTAAATGCTGAAATCAGTTAAGGAATGTGCTCCTACCTGACATGCTTCTTTTGAAGTTGCACTTAAAATCTTATGCAATACACATTCTTCATTTGTAATTTTAATGAGATACAAATGGAAAAATCTTTTCAAATTAGATTGGTTTTGGTGTCTTGTATCAGCACCTTTAAAATGTTTCTGCTGTAATGATGTGCTCTTTTATTCTTTCACCTGATTTGTACTTAAAATATTTTACATGTCTTTTCTTAATCTTTCGGTTTGTACAGAATCTATAATTGCCCATATCTCAGTTTTTTCTTTTTTTGTACATCAATTTCAGACTGCTTCCCAGATAATTTATCTCCTTGGCTGAGGTACAAAACCCAGCTGCCTCTCATTTCAAATAGCATCCCTACAGTGCAGAACAATACCACGAACATCCCATTACCTGTGGGTTCATGAACAGAAACATTTCTTGAAACAGGCTTTTGCCTTATCTTTCTGAATTTTTCTGGCTTTAAGAGAAAAGCAGTGCTTTCTTCTAGTTCAGCAGGGTTTTATAATGTAATGTTCCTCCATCACCACTAGTATTGATGCAGGGGTAAAAATACCCTTTTCAAATGGGAAGTAAATGAGCTTTTATATTTCCTTCTTTTCATTTGCAGGAGGAAGCTGAAATACAAGCAGAACTTGAACGTTTGGAAAGAGTTAGGAATCTTCACATAAGAGAACTGAAAAGAATAAATAATGAAGATAATTCACAGTAAGACTTTACTGTTTTAATTTTGCATGTCTGTTTTTAAAGTAATTCTCTAGTATCACATTTTACTTATAGAGGAGAGACTTGTTCATAATTTCTTTTTGGTTCTCTATGTTTATATATGTATTTTAAAAACCAATTTATTTAAACTTAACTAAAATTTCTTACAGTTTGGTAAATTTATTAATGTTCTTGTTGAAAATGCAAGAAATAACATACTTAGCTTATAGTGAAGAGCTGAAACTTGCTAGATTACTAAGTTAAAAAAAACACTTGTGAGATAACTTAATGCAGTTCACTTAGTTGATAATAATGCAAGAAAATGGCAGGGAGGTTTGATGCACCAGCAGCAATTTTGTGCAGCACTTAAAATAAGTTTTGTGTTTATGGTACTGTGATTCCATAGCTACTAGGTATAGGTACCTAGGAGGAAAATGCATATTATGTTGTTACTTTGTATTTCACCCTGAATGACAGTGTATCACAATGTTAAATTGCTACATAATATGAACTGTTACTGTGTAGTTTTGAAAGTAATAATTACGTAACTTAAAGAATTAAGCCTGTTTCCCATGATGGCAAATACAGACACTACAGTTTCACCAACACTTTCATCTGGTGCTGTTGCTTGAAAGGAACTGGTTCTGCCTGTCCCTGGCTACTTAGCCCTGTTTACTTTCACATGCTTGCAGTGGCATTTCTGTATCGAACCAATGCTGGAAATCAATCCAAATTAAAACCAGCTCCTGTGGTTTATTTCCCTGGATTAATTTTAATCCAGGATCTATTTTCTGGTTTAGTTCTTTGCCCAGTTGCAAAAATATTTAGGCTGCCCTGAGGAGAGAGGGCAATGCAAGGGTGGAATGAGACAGGGGGAAGGACATGATGGGCCTGGACTTCTCACTTTCTACACTAGGAAATGTTTATGAAATAGTATCAGTAAGTATCCTTAAGTATCCTTAAGCCTTCAGGATTTTATTTTTTTACTTTTTAGACACAATAGGATTATACATACACTAAGGCTTTTAAATATTAAAAGAAAAAGATGTGAAATTGTGCCTAGCTGTTCTGATTACTGCCATGCAGTAATACAGAAATTTTTTGTTCCTATGTGGCTTTAGTGCTAATTGATAGGTAAATTGTTTAGTGTTTTGGGTATGAAGAATAATAGGTGTTGATACTTACATGTTGATGGCAGAGCATTTAGTTTTAAGAAGTATATAATATATTTTAAAATAAAAATATACAATATTGTTTTAAAATAGATGTCCTACAACAAATAAACAAGCAGGTTAAATGATAACATTTTGAAATCTTCAGTGTTTGCATTAGAACAGGTTTAGGCTTTTTTAAAAAAGAGGATCCTTAAACAATAAGGAATAAGTGGCAGAGAGAAATGACAGGCTTTGACTATAAAAATACTGCATATTTGGGGCAAAGAATGTCCAAGTTACAGTCACAGTTGAAAACAGTTACAGGACATGGACAAGCAGAATGGTGCAGCTTCACTATTCATCATCTGCAGTCAATGCTAACACATTTTGTGGTACAGAATGAAAAGCTTTAAACTGTGTTCATGTTTTTGTGGGAGTTTAGACAAGTATTTACCAAGTGGCCAAGCCATAGCTTTTAGTCATCATGTGGAAGAGAGAAGCAATAGAGAAATAATTTAGGTCTTCAGCCCCTGTTCTCTTTCCTAACATGTCTTGGTGGCTGTTTGGTAAGGGAGAGAGTTCTCAGCCAAAGCAGCTGCTGGATTCTGACTCGGATCCTGTTGGGATTTCCGCTTCCAGCTGTGGTGTAAAGCTAAGCCCATTTTCTTGTTCTAGCAACAAGTCCATCTACCCATGGGTAAACTTGTATGTCTTAGAACTGTGCTGGAATTATGAGACAAATTGAGGGTGCAGGTTAGGGCTTCCCTGTCTGGCTTTGGAGCCCACGTGATGTTGGGGTACAGGTTCTGAGCCATGGAGAGCCACACAGATTAGCAAGAGCAGTGGGGAGGGAAGGGGTAAGATTCACAAGATTGGCCTTACTACAGGTATACATGTAATAGAAAAAACATGAAAAAAAATTTGGGCTACTGGTCACATGACATCAAGTGCCTAATGATGCTGCTTCTAAATTTGTTTTTCTTCCACACTGAATATATTAATTACTGTTCATGGTTTCTTTAAAAAAAAGTAGCTTTGAAATATGTATTTTTATAGTGAATTCAGAGGAAAGTTTTATTTCTAAAAGTCTCACAGTAAGCAAGAATATGCATCTTCTCTCAAATACTTGACTACCTATGATCATATTTCCAAAACTGTAGAGAGTATGGAAGGATGGGATGAGCTATTGGCAGACTGGCCCTAAACTCTTCTTTGAGATTTTCTATGGAATATAACTGGCAGCTTGCCTTAGATTCTTGCTGCGTCTCATTGTTGTGCTAAGAATGTTTTGAATATTCAGATTCCTTGCCACTGATTGGATGGAAGAATGTAATTTGTCTTCTATATCTTTTAGGAGAGAGAGTATGGCCCTTTTTCTTAATCCAGCAGCATTATTTTGTATTTGGAAGACGTGTTTTCATTTTGCTTTTGCTTAGAGTGTGAGCAGATAGTTCTTACACGTGTTTTTCCCCATATTGCTGTTTCTGATTTAACTTCTTAGTGTTATATAAAATCCATTTTTTTAAAAAAGATGCAGTAATATATAACATATCTGGTCATGTTTTGTGTGAAATTGGAAGAATTGTTGTCTGTTCCAGAAAGTTGAGGTGTGAGTCTTCTCTAAAATTTGGCACAACAAACACAGACCCATGTATCGCATGTTTAAATTTAAGCACACTTTTCTTACCCTCAAAAAAAAAAAATAGAGAAAAATAACAAAATGTTTGCCAGGATTGACTGTTCTGATGAGTGTTGTGATAGTATGTGTAAACTAAATAGTCTAAAGGTACTGAAATTGATCATGTTGTACAGTTGTGTCATAAGATTTCTTGTGGTGTAATGTTGCTCAGCATATTGTATGTTGTTTCTAAAAAGAAAACTTTATTTGGTAAGTAAATCTAAGAAATTTACATTTTAGATGCTGCTTGTATGCACAGAATAAGCCAATTTTTTTTTTCTTTCAAGATTTAAAGATCACCCCACATTGAATGAACGGTATTTGTTACTCCATTTACTTGGCCGAGGTGGCTTCAGTGAAGTATACAAGGTAGAGTTTGTTGAGTCTGATAAATCTAATTTTTGAGCCATGTACATTTAATTTGGGGGCCGACAAAAGGGAATCTAATTAAGTAGAAGGATTGTAATTTGTAAAACAAAGGCCAGGTTGACCAGGTTCACTTAACCTGTTGACCAGGTTTCAATTAACCTGTGGAGGGGAGATAGCAGGACAGTAGCCTTGTCAATAGGCTTGTGAATTACATGCCAGCTTTTTTCCTCACTTTATTGGGTGTTTTTATCACCTTTGGTTATAACTTTGCCATATTCATGCATTTCTTTTTTAGGCTTTTGATCTTTATGAACAAAGATATGCTGCTGTGAAGATTCACCAGCTTAACAAAAGCTGGAGGGATGAAAAGAAAGAAAACTACCACAAGTAAATATTAATTACTTATGCTTCAAATGTTAAGCTTAATAGCATTTCATTGATTGTAGAAGGTTAATATATCCATCTTCTTTTAGACATGCCTGCAGAGAGTATAGAATACACAAAGAACTGGATCACCCCCGAATAGTTAAACTGTATGACTACTTCTCCCTGGATACAGATACGTAAGTAGAACTTGGCAAAGATTTTTAGTGCTGTATATTAGATAAACAGAAATGAAGAGTATTTGAACAAAAATAACATATTTTCTTGCTTTCAGCCAAAACAGTTTTAAAAACCCCACACTAGTTGCAGAATTTCATCTGCTAAGTATTACAGGCCTTCTGTAAGGTGATGAAGAGAGTGTTTGAAACACATGACTGGCATTGAAAGGCCTTAGACAATTTTCCAAGACTAAATGACATCGGGCACATTACTAGTCAAGGTGTAGCCCCTGGTGACTGGGCTGCACCTCTTGGCATGAAATTGTCACATCTTAAGGGACAGTTAAGGTATTTTGATTTTGAGAAATGTGTCTACTATAAATAAAGAGGCTTTTCTTAATTTGTCATCCATATGGATGCATTCTCTCTTTTAGTGAGTATGAATGTTCTGATTTACATCAATTTTCCTAATTTAATAGTTACACCATGTGTTCTATGAACAATTTCATTCATATATTTTAATATTCAGGCAGCCATTCTTAAACTTGTCAGAATGAAACTAGGTTGTCATGTCTGTTTCTGATTGTGCAGTATGATACATTCTTTCATTTTGTCTCTCTAAATTCTACCCTAGGTTTTGCACGGTTTTAGAATACTGTGAAGGCAATGACTTGGATTTCTATCTCAAGCAACATAAATTGATGTCAGAGAAAGAAGCTAGGTCCATTGTAATGCAAATAGTAAATGCACTACGGTATCTCAATGAGATCAAGCCCCCTATTATACACTATGATCTTAAACCAGGCAAGTGAGAAATGTTACGATTGAAAATGTAATTTATTTTTTATACTTTATTTTGTTTGTAATTCATGCCTGAAAATGCCAGAGTTATCTTCTGTGTGTCAGGGTTATTGTAAACAACTGGAAAAAGTATGTACTTTTCTTCAGAATCTCATTGCCAGAATCATCTGCCTTTTCTGTGGAAAATATTTGTTACAGCTTTTCTACTTTGCATTATTTTGATTTGAATTTGCGGGAAAAAAATCACATAGCTAATAGATACATGCATCGATAGTTAGCAGTTGTCTTAGTTTAGGGCAAATTAGGAAGGAAAACTCCAAATGGGGATTTCCCCAGGGAAATGCCCCTCCCCACTAACTGGTCTGGGAAAAGGAAAAAATTCCTTAGAGAGAAGTGGAAAAAGCTGTTTATTTAACAGAAATTGAGTAATATTAAATAATAATAAAACCTCTTGCTGTTCGATGGGATGGCAAGTCTAGGAAGAAAAGTCCTTTTCATGTGGTGTAGCTCGGCTGGCTCAGGTTCTTATCAGTCCCTCCGGCGCTGGAAAGTGCCGAGGCCCAGGCCCCGGTGGGCCACAGGCGTGAGCTCCCGGGGTTTGGCTGGGTGTTCAGTCCAAAGCAGGCTTGCACAGATCCAAGAAAATTGGGAAAAAAACAAACAAAGGTCCAGGGAACTCCTCTGCCTCAGCTAGCTAAAACTAACTAAAAGCCAGAGAGAAGCTCTGTCCCGCTGTCTGTCCGTGCTGCAGACACCACAGTCCAGGAGCGGGATGTGTGGGAGTGATGTTTTTCCTTAACACAAACTGCGCGCTTCTTCTTCCCCCTCTCTTGCTCTCAAAGCCAGTCTTAAAGGTGCAGAACTTAATATATAACATAAACCAGACGATTGGGGATACCAGTATCATAAAGTCACCCCAGGACAGCAGTATAAACAGATAAGATCATTAGTAGACTCAGTCCTGTCTGGTGATTGTGGAATGCTGATGTGTAATTAATTTCTTCCATATGTTTTTTTTAAACCTGTAAATATGTAATCAGTCACTTTCAGTATCCCAGCATAAGCACTTCAAAACAGGACTTTGCAGAGAGTTCTCTTAACAATGAATAATAAATATTTTTATAAACAATATTTGTCTTGATTCCATGGCCTTTGTTTTACCATCTTGCATGAATGATGCTTATATTCTTCACATGCTTTAATCTGCTACACTTCCAAGTGTGGGATTTGTAAAGTAATTCTTAGTGCCAGACTGTTTGCTTTCTGTTCTGTAATAAACTGTTCATACAGGTTTCTCTTGTCTTATGAAATTGTACAGAATGTATTCTTAGTTTCATTAGTTTTTGTTCTCAGAGGAACTTCATCAAATAATTTTTATATTGAGAAATTATGGTACAACTTTAACACATGGAGTAAGATTTGTAGGATTGCGGCAATTTCTTGGCACAATTTTGTGGCATATGCAAACCCTGAAAACTGTAGTGTAGGGCTTGTTCTGGCAGAAAAATAATGAAACTTATTTGTATCTAGTTTTCTGCTGCATTCTGATGTTTTCTCACTCATTTTGGTGTTTCTTTGCTGACCAGCCAGCTCCCAACTGAGAGGGCCATTTCAGATCATGATGGTAATCTAGAGAGATGCTGAAACTCCACAGAAACTTGTCATAGTCAAGTTACTCTAGACTTGAGGATCTAAAGATTATGTTAATGTATCTCAGTTGGTTCAAGCATGGTGCTAATAACAGCAAGGCTATGGGTTTGGTCATGGGTCCTTTTCAACCCAGACTATTTTGTGGTTCTGAGTCTCTGATTCTGTAAAATTGTCATTTACCCTCATGAAGTTAGATGTTCTTGAAAACTGGACCAGGTGTTGAAAATAAAGCATTGTGTTACCTTTTTTGAAGTTTTTTTTTTTTCTTTCCTGAATAGGTAATATCCTTCTTGTAGATGGAACAGCATGTGGAGAAATAAAAATTACTGATTTTGGTCTGTCCAAAATAATGGATGATGATAGCTATGGGGTGGATGGGATGGATTTGACTTCCCAGGGAGCAGGAACTTACTGGTAAGTCCTGGTTTGATTTTGCTGTTTAGACTTTGGATCATTGTTCAGATTTTATAAATGTTGTCTTATAAAGTCAATTTGGAAAGACAGCTAGGACTAAAACTGTTAACATGGATGACAAACAAAGGTTTTGTGCAGTGCTGTGATGTTGATATTCCCAAATGTTAGGAAAGTAACATAACAAGTAAAATAAGTGTGTGAGTTATTTATTTGTTTATATATAGGTATATATAAATAAATGTAGAGGTGATCACTGTGATTTAGAAATGTGATTTTCTCTGAAGAAGCAGGTATTTAATCTTTGGCTCCTGGTGGTTGAGGACATTTGACAGAGCTATGATGATTAAGTGTGGGTGCTTAGTACTTGGAAATTGTAGAACAGGGATTACCAGCAGGTAATGTCCTTAGGACAAATGAGTATTCACTCTTCCTTCCTAAAGGTTAATGACAGCTCAGCAGCTGTGATGTACTTTTTGTGTACTTGTGTGCTCATCCAAAACACTGGAGTTTTAGAGCTGCCAAGGCATAGGATTGATAATAAGCATTTCATTGCTTACAGAAAATCTGGTTTTAGAATTTGATCTCTAAAGATGCAGGATTCTTCATGGCCCAGTAGCTCTTAGAGCTCTGTGGCTTAGAGCCTGCTCTTAGAGGGTATGGGCTGGTTGTGTCAGGGTGGGTGGATTAGAAGTCCTATACTGGCCAGGTTGTTACAAGTCATTTGCTCTACAGAGAAGCCAGTGTCATTGCCATTTGCTTTACACCTCTTCCCATATTCAGGAGTTGTATGTAATAAAGTTTATGCCTTTTCCTTCAGAGATTTTAGAAAAGGAAATACATACTCTTCCACAAATGCCACTGTGAATATGCTGTGAAAAAATGATTACTCAAGTTGAAGCATTTTAGAAGTGTTAATGCTTTACCAATTTAAACACCAGTTTAAATGTTTTATTTTAGGAATATATATCAGAAAAATTTTGGCTTTTGGATTTCATCTAGAATGCCTCAGGCACTAGTGGTGCTACAAACTTAAAAGTAAAAAAAGATCTGCAATCATTATAGATTCATAATGAATCTCTGCATTTCTAATTCATGCTTTCTCTGAGCCCAAAATCTTCATTAGGCAGGGAAATACTTGGAGTGAATTTGAGGCTGGGAATGAGTCTGTTCAGAGAACGTTGCACAAACTGTCAGCAGCATAGCCCTGGGATTTCCTCAGTCACTGGGTCCAGTTACCTGCCTTCCCAGGCAGTTAGTTTATATAATCTCTTTGGTAAACTTCTAGATGTTTATATTAAATTAGTTAGTGTTTTGGGCCCAGTAATCTGATTTGCAGTGTCTTCTGTAACCTCAGTTCTCTGATCATTAGAAACCTAATCCTCTAATTTACAGACTGTGTATATTTGTGGCCAGTTTATACTTGTTTGTTCCTGTGCTAACATTGTCCTCCCTCAAGTTGGTTGTGGCTCCTTTCCTAGTACTTGCTGCTTGGTGTTTTTGTAGCCTTCACTTTTTTCCCCCTGAGCTGTAGGCTATCAATTCTTCAGATCATTTTAGTAACTTTCTTTGCATTTGTATCACTTTAAGATCACTTGTCTTGATTTTGGTAATCAGAATTGTAGACAAGTATTCCAGAAGAGAGTTTGTGATACTATTTAAATGGTTGAATTTGCATCTCATTTTTCTACCGATTTCTACAAATATTTATTGAAAGTTTATATTTAAGTCTTATATATTATTGGCAAAAGAATGCCTGTTCTGTAGTTGCCCTAATAGGTTTTTCAGTTTTAAGTATTACAGTCAATAAAACTTGACTGCCCTTAAATGAATACATTTGGAAGATTTTGTTTGCTTGGTAAAGGAAATACCATTTTAACAGTTATTCTGTAATTCAGAAATGGCATGGGAACTTCCTCAACTTTACTTTCATTAAGTAAAGTTCTCTTTCTGCAGAATATAGGGACAGAAATAACAATCACCTCTGTCTATCATATACCACTCTGGGAAATGTTAATATTTTTACTAAAAACTTGGGTAAAGGGTCTTTAAACTATATCTGTATTTTCTTTGAATCCTAACCAGGTCTTGCTGTAAAATGCCCTATTTGGCTTTCATCTTTTTTTGCTTTGATAGATAGCTTCATATTTAACCTGGGGTCCCAATTTAAAAAAAAAAAAAAAGATAATTGGCAGTTTAGGTAAAAAAATGTTTCTATTTGTGCTTCTGTGAAATAGACCCCTCTATTTGACTAACTGTACAAAAACTGTAATATCTGTTTTGGTGGGCTGCAAGGTGTTGGGATGCGGATTGTAGGGCAACTGTACAGTTGTCAAAAGCTCAGAGATGTGTAGGTGAAGTGTTTGTACAGTTTGATAATTGAGCACATTCTAATAATGCCATACTTACAGACTGAAATGCCTGTTTTGATTTCCAGGTACTTGCCTCCAGAGTGTTTTGTAGTTGGCAAAGAGCCACCAAAGATTTCTAATAAGGTTGACGTGTGGTCAGTTGGAGTAATCTTTTTCCAATGCCTTTATGGTAGAAAGGTAAGGAAAACTTCAGAAAATCTAAGGAGTTTTAGTGTAGGTGCTTGTTCTCAGTAGACTGTGAATTACATTCATAAAGACATGAATCTACATGAAAAATTACTTGTGTTACTTTTTGGTGGTGTACGTTGAGTTTGCAAAAAATCAGAAAATCTTGCTGTAACTTTTTTATTTGCAGAATAGTTGGCAGTTTGTATTAACACTGCAACAACTTAGTATAGCATAAATATTCATGAAATCAAAGTAGTTGGATAAATCTCCTGAAAAAAATCATGTGCTTGTTTTGCAGCCATTTGGCCACAATCAATCACAGCAAGATATCTTACAAGAAAATACAATATTAAAAGCCACAGAAGTCCAATTCCCTGTCAAACCTGTTGTAAGCAATGAAGCCAAGGTAACTTTTACTATAATCTCTGAGTAAAACATTAAAGGATTCAGCTGTAAAATTGTTGTTAACCCAAGAATGCTATGGGACATAATAACTGTGTAGAAAAACAAAATTGAGAACTAGTATTCGGATGTTTTTATTTAAGCAACCTTATTCTGGGACATCTCAAAATCATGTACTTCAAAGCAAAACTGTATATATATATTCCAGGAATTTGCAAGTGGTTTTTAAGTAGGCCACCTCAAAAATTGTCTGCTTTACTTTCTCCCAGAGGACCTTATGTGTGTCTCATTCAGGCTGTTTCACTAGAAGTTCTTGTGAAATGCTGCTGCTAACGCTAACAAGCTCTTTCTGAAAATAGTGGATGTTATTCTCTGCAGCCTTATTGGCTAGAACTACTTGACTACCAGGTGCCTGAAGGATATGACCTCTAATATTCTTCCCCTTGAAAGGTCATAGTATGTGTGTATTGACTTAAATCTGAGTTAAGAAACATGAATTTTTGAGATTAAGAATCTAGAAGATATTTTGATGCTGATTCAGGAAATAAAACTGTCAAAATAGTTGCTCTCCCACAAAGGTGTCAATTCCTCTACACACACTGTCTTTTCAGAAACAGATTAAGGTGTTTCCCAAATGATTACTACTATGAGCATCTGTAACACAAATCCAATTATGTGAAAGTGGAAGAAAATACTGTATGTTACTTGCTTATAAAAACTCTCCCAATTTTTGAAAGATATATTCATAACCAGATGCAATTGATGTACTCGTTGAAAAAAAATGCCAAGATAATAAAATGCTTATTCAAGTTTCAGCAATTAATTAAACATGCTTAGAATTGGGACACAAGATGCCAAAAAGTTAGGAATGTTAAGATTCAGCTTCTAAAGATTAAAAGGAAAGGAAACGTATTTCTAGAGGCAGTAGCTTCCCAAGAATATAAGTCTTTTGGGTACATAAACTTGCTGTTACAAGTGGTGGTATATTTCCATTCATTATATTTTCTAAAAGTAGTGTTAGTGAGAGAGCTGCATTTAAGGTTATGAAAAACTGGTTGAAGAACTGTAGTTAGAATTAGGGGAGTGGGGGTTTTACTGAGGTTTTTGTTTGCTGTTGGTTTTTCACTGGCATTTGAAGAAACTACCCCTTGAATGCAGTTGACAAATGCACATCATGTTACTGATACCTTTACATAGTAAGAGTTTATATGTCTTTTAACTTCTCATTTCTTTGTCATTTGTAGTTTTTATACATTTGTATAAGCTTTTATACAGAGAATGTTAGGAAAGAATAGACTGTTCAGCATGGAGAATTGGCAGCTCTTTACATTCTCTGTGTATTTGCATGCTCTGTTTGAAAGACTAAAATAAATTTCCAGTATTCTCCACTCATTAACCATTGTCATGATAGTTGTGAAGGAGATGGAGAAATTATTATCTGGTGAAAATTCTATAAAGCAATTTCAGGCTAACTTCTTAATACAGACCATTTACAGTTACTATGTAGAATCCAAATTATTTTTCAGATTTATAGGTCTGGCAGTTGGAAAAGAACAGCTTGTGAACTGAAATTCTGATTTGGAAAACACGGAGATTAAATAAATACAGAACCTCAAATGACATTGTTAGTTAGTTTTCAGACTGTAACTGTCCTTTGATCCCTCCTCACTGTTTCCTATTTTGTGCAGTGGTTTCCTTTGCTTCACACTAGTGAGCCTACAGTGCCACAAACTGTGAAGTACTTTAAAAACATTTTAGACACAAACTGTTACTCTGAGGATCTTGCAAATAACTGTTTACAGTTCATTTGTTTTGAAAGTTTCACTGTGAAGAATTTTATTAAAATCCGTAATATCCAAGAACATGTGAATATCTACTAACATGTGCATGATTTTTGTATTGTACCTTTTTCATGCTGGAGATGCAAATGATAGAAGTAAATTCTAACATGATTCTTTGAAACTTGTATCACAGATTTCTCCTTTAATCTCCAATTTTTTAATTGGAGCAAAGAACAAACAGCTGAGCAGATTTATCAAAGAAGCTATATGTAATTCTTTTAAATTAAGTTCTAAATTAAGTAATGATGTGCTAATCAGTTCTGTAGCAATAATAAGGATTTTCTATCATTAAATGTTGAAGCCCAGGCTCTCAGGAGACCAAATGTTCTGTGTGTGCTAGACATAAGACATGACAGAAACTTTCAGCACAAAATGATTGGTATACACCTTAAGGACCTAAATGTAGGGATGACAGTGAATTTAGCTGCAGAGTTTTTCAATTGGTTAGATAATTTTAAGCAGGTGTGATTGATTATTTTTTTTTCATGGGAAGAGAGTTTCAGCATAGCAGTGGTTTCCTAAATATTCTTTGTATAATGCCTATTGAGCATGACAGCCAGCAGTGTCAATTTCATGTTTTGCTATACCCTCATGACACATGTGGAAATACCTGTTTTCAAAAGTCAGCTAAAGCATTGAAACTCTGTCTTTGCATCATCTACCTATTCTTCCCTACTAAATGGTATTAGAAGCTCATTGGAGAAAGTAGAAACATCTTTTTCAATCCTCTGACACTTGCTCCTGGATTTTATTAGTCTGTTCAGGCATAAAACATGCAAAAATCTAATTGGATGAGATGCTAATGTTTTACTTGTAAATATAGTTCCTAAACATGGAAATACATATTTGAAGTGTGATTATTCTAAGCCAGTTTTAATTTCCTGATTTTTTTTTTTCTGCCATGATGTTACATTTCTTCAATGGGCTCAGCAGTAAAATGTTACATTGTCATTTGAAGTAAATTATTTAAGAACAAGGATTTTGTTTAGAAGCTAGTTTAATCCAGGAGGGTTTGCCTATTTGCCTGAAAGGAAATGTGAGTATTTAGAATGTTACTGTAACTTTCTACATTTCTCTTCTAGGCCTTTATCAGACGCTGTTTAGCATACCGAAAAGAGGATAGATTTGATGTCCACCAGCTGGCTAATGATCCTTATCTTCTCCCTCATATGAGGAGATCAAATTCTTCAGGAAACTTGCATATGACTGGCCTAGCAGCATCCCCTACACCACCTACTTCAAGCATTATTTCGTACTGAAATTTCTCCAGCTGAGGAATGGGATGATACCTTTGTTTAGTTTTCAGATGCAGACTTGAGCTTGAAAGCATTTGAGTGTTTTTACACAGGACAAGTTTGATAACTGTGTTTTCAGACTGCAGTCCTCCTACATAGTGTAATTTGTATGATTGGAATGGATCCTGGACTGTGAATAAATGTACCCTTCTGAGAAACACCATTAAACACTGAAGGATGAAGGATGACACTTCCTGTTACAAACTAACAGGTATACTGTGTTTAAGACTGAAGAAAAGGTTTTTAGTTTTTTTCTGGGGAACATTGTAAATAATCTTTTTAATAGTTTAAAGTACATTTGGTGGATACTGGAAAGTTCTAACATGAAGGGTAGTTTTTCATTATTTAAATAAAAAAGTGTAGTGAGCAAATTTGAAAACACAGGAAAAAATTTGTGCCTGGATATAAACTAAATGAACTGCCATCTGTCCAAGACATTGATCTTTCGAAACCAAAGTAAGGAGTGTGAGACGGTGAAAGATAATTTTCAGCATCAGATTTCTCAAATAAAATTGGAGTATTTTATTTGGCTACTCAGGCGTGTACCTCCAAAAATGTTGTGGTGTTCCACTGAATTTAGATTGGAAGGTGATATGGAATTCCTGGTACTTATTTCTCAAATAGATTGCTAATTTTGAAATCTATTCAGTTTTTTGAAAGTACTTGCTGTGGTGTTGAAACTTGTGAAACCTTCCAGGCTTCTAATAAAAGCGAGCAACAGTATGAAACCAAATGCAAACAGGTCATGTATAATGTTCTATGCAGGAATAATGATAAATTCCCTTCTAGCTCTATTGTAAATTGTTGTACAGATGTCACATTTTCAGTTAAATTTCAGCAACTTATTCCTGTACAAATGTTTAAAGTATGGCTTTTTCTAATTGGATATTGTATTTTTTTTAAGTCTCCCTGAAGGCGCTTTTAATTGCTGCTAAATGATGTTGCTTTTACTTTTACAAGAGTCAAATGACCTCCTTAAGGTGCAAGTCAACTGTACGAGAGATTGAGAGCAGGCAATCCGTTAACAATCAAGGCATGTAAAGCAGATCTGTGTTGGCAATATGCAGTACAGTTAAGTCAGTTTATTGCGTTCTCGTCCCGCAGAGCGCATGGATAATAGATGTAGAAGTTGCTCATGGTTATTCTCTATTTCTGGAAGTTCCTATCAACAAGGAAATGTTTCTTGTGGCTTGTACAGATATTTTAAAATGTGAAACATTTTCTAACTGCCTCGTATGGTAGAAACTTATTTTTCAGAACAGTGTATCTCTCTTCTGTTCACTATTCTTTTTACTGTCCCATTCTTGATGCTGAATTCCTATATGTAATTTTGTCCATGTTGCAGAAAGAGGAGGCTGTATTACCCCAGGTTTTCATTTAGTATTGTACAGTTAAACTGTTGCTCTTGTTTCTGATCTTGCAAGCCATTTTGTTTTCATTGTATATAAAGAAATGTTAACTGTCTCTTTAAGATGCTGCTGAAATTGTAGAGAATGTAGCCAAAACAGTAATAAACAACGGCAGTTGAAATTTCAAGGTTTTCATGGTGTCTTTTTACATTTCAGCACAGGGCAAATCACAAAATCATCAGTGAGCAACATGAAAATATTTAAAGCAAACTCTTCTCAATTACATACAAAAAGCCAGTAATACAATAATTAATTTAAGTGACATTGGAGGTGAAAGGGGGAGATTCCATGAAACTTAAAACTTCTGTCATGATGAGGTAACCAGAACTTCATTTGATTAAATAGACTGCACAGTAACAGCTTGTAAGTATTTCAGTGATCCTTTTAAAAATATTGAGCTGTGAGATAAGATTAGCTCATAGAACTAATCGAAAAATTAGACTCAGAATACTGGGACTCCATCCTTTCCACTCCACAGCACAAGACGGAGTGCAGAGTTCGAGGAGAATGTGCTATAGCTGTAAGTTCACATTAGATTTCATTCCTTCTTGTTCTGCATGTTGGTAACTGAAATTGAATAGAGGGTTTTACCCCACGTTGGATAGTGTGAACTGTGTTTTTATTTCGTGGAGGCTGGTCAATATTTTGACTTTCTGAGAGGTGCTGCTGTTGCTCGTGGGAAGTCGGGGGGTGCATGGTGGCAGTGCAGGCGCTGGAGCAGCGTGGCCCGGGGAGCTCCGCGCCGCTGCCACCCGCCTGGCAGCCTGAGAGGTGGCCGCGTCTTTTAAAATAGGCAACCCCGAAAAGGAAAGCATGTTTTGGAATTTAAAGCATCCTGCGAGTTCCTGCTTCAGCTTTAATGTCCTCCTGAAAGTGTCAAAACCACGGGTCTGAGGCGGGTCCACGGGCCTCCCCGGTCCCACAGCTCCCGCGGCCCAGCGGGACTCGGCACCTCCAGCCTGGGGAGGGGCTGCGGGGCCCCAGCAGCGCGGCCGCCTCAGCCAAGTTGTGTGGCAGAGTGGTCGGCGGGGAGGGGAGTCGCCAGCGAGGTGAGAAGTGTCTTTTGGTCTTTTATTACTTTTCAAAGAGCCCTCAGGACTTGGTGCTCTTCTCCAGAACTGGGAAGTTGCATTGAGAGGGGAGACTGGAGAGCCTGGGCTGGTGGGGTAGGGACCTGGGCAGCGTATCAGGACAGGAGCGCCTCAAAATCTGGAGCCACTGTGGTTAGAGTGTTTCTGATATCGATGTCTAAAATACTTGAGTCTCACAATTGCTACTGCATTTTTAAAAACTTTTTTTTTCTCCGTATCAGCTCCAGCCAAAATGAGGACTCTGGTTCTGTAGCTGAGGGGTGCCAGGCAGCACGGGCTGGCGGTGTTTCTGCTGCACAGCCCCACACTCCATGTGCCAGCCAGCCCAGTGTGTCCATCTGCCACCACATCACAGGGACCAGGGCATTGTCATCTCCTAGCATGAGCCTGCCGTGGGCTTCAGGGTGTAAATAAATACCCTTCCTGAGGCCTGGACCAAACCTGGCTCCAGGCAGCCATGGACTGTAGAGTTGAGGACTGTGTTGCCTTTGTAGGAAAGGTAAGACTGCACATTTTTCAGAGAAATAATGAATGATCCAGAAATCTCACGTCTCTATGATCACAGATTGGTGAAACGTAGAGAAAGAGGTGCTGTGATACTCTAATACGTATCTTCCAGCCCTCAGACACTGGCCTTGCAGCTTCTAGAGCAGCTGGTGTTGTGTCCAGCAGTGCTCCGTTATGTCACCTTGCAGCCATGGTACATGACGTGGGAAATGAAATGAAAATTTATCCTGAAATACGCAGTGGTTAACAACTGGATGGATGACAAAGATTACTGTGAGAATCAGTGTAATAGTGAGGTGATGTGTGCAGGGCCTGAGAAACACTATTTCAAAACAAAGAGATGTATTTTACAGCATGAGCTCTTTCTTATTCATATACCACTAAATGCTTCCAGAAAAGAGTTGTCAAAATGCAAGACAAAGACAGGAGAGATGGTTACTTGTGTTTTGTGTCTAAACTTGTTGGGATGCTCCTGGCTTCAGCAGGCCTGGAATGAAAGCTGGAAAAGGGAACTTATTGTCTGTTAGCACTGTCAAAATCTTTGCAGGAAAGAGCACCAAGAACTGCTTACCTTTGTGCGTTTGTGAGGAGATCCAGTAGATCTTCACTTGTCTTCATTGGTAGAACAGCAGTTTCCACTAAAACTGATAGAACTAGCAAAGATTTAAAGGACTCAGAGAGGTAGAGCATGCCCATGCTCTCAGAATTTTTCCATCTACCTCCTCTGCCTTTGGGCTGAGCATGGCAGAGGAACAGGACTTGCCAAACAGCCGCATACATGGGGCTGACCTAGCGAGGTGGTGCAGCTTCTTTCATTCCCCTACATTTGTCCCTATAAAAAGCCACATGAAGAGTTGTTGCACAGCTTTTTATATTTGTGTAATGTACAACTTCCTTCATGACAGACATAATCATCCTAACTACCACACAAATTGTTTGTTTCAGGCTTGCAGCTGTGGCTCATGAGCTGTTGGCAGAGCTCTCATCACTGATTTGAGCATCACAACACGTTCCCTGCATGCTCTTCTATTGCAAAGACAGGTAAGTAACCTGGTAGTTGGCAAACTGCACTTGCAATGGATTTGGAGTATCTTGTTCCATTGGTTAAATGTCAATTCATATACATTTATATGATACCATGAAATCCTCATGCTGCTTGTAGGGTTACATAAGAATGTATCAGGTGCTGAGCTGATCTCATAAATTGTCTTCTTAGCACTGTCTAAAATATAATAAAAATAGTTTTATTGCTGAGCCCAAACACATTGCAGTCTAATAGATTACCATATCCTAGAGGTTATTGTCTTATCACCCAATTAACATGAAACAGAATTACTTCTCTGTCATCCTTTAATCATCTGCCAGGATTCCTATGTTTTTAATGACCCTCATCCTTTTCCACTTATATTAATATTTTCATATATTGCTAAGATGAAAATCTTAATATCTAGGTACTACAGTCAACAAAAAAATGGTCCTAATGATGAAACCCATTCTGTAAAGATTGGTGTCTTTTCTCCTTATCTCAGAGACCACTGAGAGGAGTTCAGTTGAATTACATTGCAATAGCTCTTTCTATCTGGGGGCATGCTTTGATGGGCTCTGGTAACATGAGGCAGCAATGTGAAGGCCTCTTTTTTGTCTCCTTTCAGGTTTTGCAAAAGATTACCTAGGTTGTAAAGAATTTTGCTAGTTTTATGCTAAGGAGCAACAAAGATGAGTACAGAGATCATGGGGAAAAGCCAGTATGAGCCATTACTATTTGAAACTGGGGAAATGCAACGGAGAGTCAGCTGGGCAAGGCTCCAGATGGATGGTGTGACTGAAATAACACTTCAGCTGTACTCATTTAGATCACTAGATGTGTGTCCAGAGCACATTCAGACTCAGCCACTGTGCACTGGGGGGATAGAAGGTGAATTGCTATAATTGCTAGTGGCAAAGTTTTATGCTGTGTTTCATATTTAGATGCACAGAAAGCATACCCAGGACACAAGGGGAAAGGTAGTGCTGCCTGAGCCAGTACAGCTTTATTAGCAGCACTTTGGTGCTTAGAAATCAGCCTCTGTCTAAAATCAGGGAGGTACATCAAAACTCAGCTTTCCAGTGGAGATGTGCATCAGACCTAGCGTCAGCAGCCCAGGAAAGGATGCACCCTGTTTCCCAGTGCCCACTGGCAAAGCCAGGTGCTCTATTCAGACTGCTGAACATCTGCTTTACTTGTCTGCGCCCCACACTGGCATGACACAGAGCATGGGCGTGGCAATATCAGAGCAGCAGATGCCTGTGACTGAACAGTTGAGACTGCTTATCCCTTTGGGATATTGGACCAAGGCTTCTCTGCGTTCAGCAGGCAGAGGATTTAAATACTAATGACACTAATTTTCCCAGAGACTGACATGGGATATTGGAATTCAGTAGCATTTGGGTGTACTCAGATAGTGATTGACTCAACAAATACTAAGAGAAGCATGTTTCTCTTATAGTTACGTAAAACCGGAAGGAATAGCTTGTAATACAGCGAAGGAAAACTTACTGCTTTATAGAATCCATCTGACTTGAAGCAAGAGACGAAATTAAAACCAAAGCTTCTGAAATGAATCTTTACTTCTGTTTGGAGTTCACAGTAGTATTGTGATACAGTGTCTAGGAAAAGGATCTGTGAAAGAACTCCAACAATGCTAAATTTTGTCTTCTTAACTTTTGTGTTAAGCCCTAGTCCCTTATTGGCACACTTTGGACTTCTGGCTGCTCAAATACTAAAATGATGAACCTGTGAAATGCATTGATTGATGTCAATAGTTGGAAGCACAACTGATAAAAATATAATTGCTGGAAATATTGTAATTCAGCTCTTCTCTCTTCTCTGGACTTTATCCTTATTACTGCCATTATTGTAATTTGAAATTACACAATCCAAACTCAGAAGCCTTTTAAAGTATTATTTTGTAATGTTCAAGTCACACATTTCCTTGTGATGGTCACTGCTTAAGATTTCTAACATGTTATTTATAGGACAATGTGCTGATAAAGGTGAATTAAGGATAGGAGGTAGATCTAAATTAATTTCTAATTTGGTGAAAGCAATAGTGATAGCTACTACAATATATAACCTGCAAGGGCATTTTTCATGTAAAAAATTATAATGTAGTAGTTACTAATCCAAATAGCATGGCTTTTCTGTTTTAGGGCAATTAAATATCCTTTTACTGTTAAAGATTTGGTTGTATTTGCTTTAGTTTTGAGGGCAGTAAAATCCTCACTCAATAGCTTTTATATGTGGTTCAATTAATTAATAGTATTTTTGAGTCAAAACCACTGATAAAGGATTAGAAAATATTGAGGCCATAGTAGGCAACATATTTGCACTCTGTGCTTTTAGAAATGTTTTCAAATCTTTGTCTTTTTAGATGGAGCTTCTTAACACTGAGTTTTTAACTAGACCTAAAAGGAAAACAGATGTTTGCATCTTTTGTCCCGGCCCCATTCCTTCCTTTTAGAATTGTCTGGTGCAGAAGTGCTTATTTAAACCCCACTTTTCTCAAACTGAAGACATGCTCATTGATGTTTTGGACAGTTACTCTGCACATGCACCAGAAGTAGTCTTCTCCTGAGTGAGCAGAAATCTGTCTCTGGGGGCATTTTCTTCAGGGAGTAAGGGAGTGGGTCTCCTCTCTTTCTCAGCTGAACCCCTGGGAAGAAGTCACAGATTTCAGATGGCTTTCTAGAATCTTGCTAAATCTACTTGTACCTGGACTGAGTCAAGTAGTTAGAAGTAATATTTGTTACTGGGTTAGTAGTAATAAACTGGTAAAGACATTAAAGTTAATCTCAGAGAGATATGGGTTGGGTCAAGTGCTTGATCATGACTCAGAAAGTAAGACTCAAATTCCTGCAAACTTTGATGGTTTGCATTTAAAGAGATAGACAGAACATACACACATCAATGCATACACACAAGTGTAGAGGACCAGACCAAAGCATGTTTTGTTTCAAACATTCTGAGTATTGCTACAGGAAAGGTGATCAAAGGAGTGGGTCCTGCAGAGGTGGGGCAGCACTGTTCTGAGCCAGCTCTGCTCTGTCCTGAGGCTCATGCTCAGTGTCCTATCCTCCAGGTCCCTTCCTGGAGAAGGGCTGACTCTGCATCTGCAAACAAAGCGGTGCAGAAAATCTAGAACCATGCACCATGTTAACTACAAAAGGATTGACCCACACTCCCCCTCTCTTTCCTGTCATCCTCTCTCACTCTTTCACTCTTGACCATCCATGCAGCAGGATCTAAGGACCAGTGACATTCTTTGTTTTCTTCCACTGCTTTTCTTGGGCAAAGCACAGCTATCATATTCTACTCTGCAATCTGTACTGGAGTTTATTGTGGGAGTGGGGAGCTTCTGGAGCTGATGTGGCTTGTGTGACAGCACCTATGAGTACTGGTGTTTTGAGGCTTGTGTGACAACACCTTTGATGAGTTTGCTGTGGGAGTTGAGAACTTATTGAGGTGTACAAAATGAAGGGCTTGTTAGCCAACACCTTTGTGGAAGTGTATTGTAAGAATTTAAGGGCTTGTTAGCCAATAAATACCTTTTTGGTCTAAAAAGTGATCAGGTTGCTAGAGTTACAGCAACTGTACAATAAAAGCATAAATGTTCCTGACACCTGGTCTGGTGTCTTTGTTCTGATGAGAATTTATAATGAACATCATGATGGGTCACAACAACAAGCATATGGAAAATATACTGCCTCTCCTTTGTTAAGAATATAGAAACCCATAGCAGGCACTGTCTCCACATGTACACACAGACCCATCACAGAAAGCTGAGAAGTCATCTGAGACCTCTGGATTTTCACAGCAGTGCAAATACCAAATATAAGCCATTGCTTAACCAACATTTTTCACTTGTAAGGGGTGAAGTGTCAGCATCTTTTCTATTTATGGCTCAAGCGGACAGGTCCTTAAAACTGTTGAACTCACAGGAGAGAGGCATATTAGATGTGAAGAGGATTACAACAGGGGAAGCAAACACTTGCCCTTGTGAATTTGTATGAACTATATTTAGAATATAAATCCAAGCATAATTAAACAGTGCTAATGAGACAGAGGGACTTATCTTCATTTGGTGCATAATTGGTATCACTGATTTCCTCATTCATTTTTTCCTAGTTTTAAAGCCTTCTTGTTCCAGTGAGATTAGATGGTAAAAGCTACCCTGCAGAGAGAAAGTGTGCGGCCTGGAGGTAAAATTCAGTTGGAAGCCTTTTAAGGGATGCTGCTTTCTTGATAGCATCGATAACTGACAGCAAAGACACCTGTGAACATGTAGCCAACAGTCAAGCAAGGCAATCTTTGTTCAGTACCCTTGAAAAAATGCACACAATTTTACAAAGATCATAATGGGGAAGAAAAGTTGACCCTTTCCAGTGAGGGAGACAAAATACAGTAAGAGTTTTAGTAGTTGTAGGTATATAATTCACCACTATTAATTGAAGTTTGAATTCCTTCTCAAGAATATGCTTCAACTCATCGAGGAATGTGAAGCTTGCATAGGAATTTTTGGTGACATTTTGTGGCAGGGACACTGCAGCAGGTCTGGGTGGAAGATGGTAATGGTCTTGCCCACCTTAAGTAGCTCTCAGCCCATAAACAGAATAGCAGCCTCTGTTACAGCTCTGTGCCAATAGCTGGTGATATTTCTGTGCAAAGGACAACAGCTACCTGCAGCTGCTCGACTTTTTTTTTACCTAGTCAAAGCCAGTAAAGAAGTAGGTGCAATAGGCAAAGTTCCATTTTTGCTTTTCAGTTTTGTCTTTGGTTTTCAAAGCCTGGATTCAGGCTCCTTTTAATTATGCCTCAAATTGATACAATTTTTTTTGATGATTTAATCCACATCTGTTGTTACAAACTGCAGCAAAATCAGCTGTTTCCTAAGGGGTAGCACAACAATGACTATGCCTGTACATTTCAGTGCTGCCATGCATGCCAGGGGTGCTTGTGCTTATTGGCTGACAGAGGTGCTCAGGAGTATGAGACTGCTGTGCACCACATCCTAGTGGGAGTAGTTGCAGCCAGCTGGAAACTGTTCTCAGTGACTGCCTGTAAAGATTCTTCTAACTCTCCTCCCTCCAAAGTGACCACCACTAACCAAATGCCTGTCCACCCACTGAGCCAAACCAGTTCAAAGAGGAGCACTACTAGGAGTGTCTGTGAGTAAGTTCTGCTGGATAGGAAGAGGATAGAGTGAGATGAATCCCACAAAAACAACAAATGTTTTTCATCATAGTCCAGTAATTCAGCACAGACTTATCCTTTGGGTTGCTGAACCCAAGACTTTGTTTTGTCCTTTTCTGGAAGGAGATTTGAACACTTCCCTGCTAAGACTGCTATGCAGATTAATCCAAGACATAGGAATTGTTACGAACATTTGGTCTCAATTTCCCTTTGCTCAGTTTCACTGGACCACTCTGACTATGTCACCCTCTTAAATACTTCTCTCTTTTGGAGGCTGTCTCTTTTGACTACTTAGGGGCATGTTTGCTGTTCCATAAAGTGGGATTTGCAGCTGTGCTTCCTGTTCATCATTACCTAGCTAGGCTATTCAGTCAGCTCTGTCATTATTGATAGTCAATAATACTGAGTTTAACTTTCCAGGGGAACAGAAAATTTTAGAAGTTGTTCTGCACCCCAAAAATGCCTTCATCTGCTTACATATTTCACAGAATGGGATGTCTGCTCTTGATTATTTTTCACAGTAACAGTCCAAGTGTTCAAGCTCTTCATGCTGCCTTGTGGTTGAACAGCATTGGGAAAACATCACTGCTAACCAGAATTGAGAGCAGCAGCAAGTACAGCTGCTCTGCTTGTGAGCAGTCCAGAGCCACAGCTACTTGTCCACTGAGTCCTGCTGAAAAGATGCCCTTTTTCAAAAGCAGGATTTCTTTCTGACTGAGCTATGAAACAGAGGTCCCGACTGTCTACAGCCATAAAAAATCCCATGACTCAAAGTGTCAGAGACTGGATTCTTAAAAAAATTGAAAAGTCTAATCACTGCTTTCTGCTGCCTTAAACATAATTTTCAGTTATACTCCTTTTGAACCATCTTAGCTTAACTGCTGGGGAATCCCATTGTCAGGATTAAACAGATGTTTTATTTTCTGCTAAAGGTGGGTGAAATAATAATCACCAGCTCTGCCTCACTGACCGCCATGTGGTCTGGAAAGGCACCATATGCCCAGCACTCAGACTGCTGCAGACAGGAGGCTGGGGGCATTATTTATTATTTGCCTAATCAATTTAATACTGTATCTCTTTCAGAAAGCATATTTCTAGTCTTTATTAGGAGATGTGTACAGAACTCATCAAGCAACCTCCTCTAGTGAAGTGCATCTTCTGTTTAAACAGCCAATATTTGGCTTGCACAGCATATGGGGCTAGAAGCAAAGATCTTGCCCTTGGAGCTGCACTATGCTCACAAGATGAGCTCAGCATCACAATCAGTTGTAGAGGTTGTTCAAGTTCAACCCAAATAACAACCATTTTCCTTTAATACTTCTGAAGAGCTCTCCTTGAAGGGACTGTGGTGCCTTTCCTCCAGCACACTTACGGTGTGGGTGGAGCAAGCTGCTTCCAGAGGCTGACCTGCCTCTGGAAAATTGCTGCTGCGCCTTCACAGTGACAGCATGTGGTGTCTCAGGTGGCAGGCACGGGGAAGCGTCTCTCTCCCACCGACTGACTTCTGATCCTCTCTTAGGCCAGCCCACATCTTCCACAGAAGCTGTTGGGCCCTGAGTTGAGCACAGGCTGGGGCTGGATGGATGGGTGGTGACCAGGGTGTGCAGAGCGTGTGAGGCACTGGATGTGGGTGGTGACTTCTGCTCGTTTCTTGGGATGTCCAAGGAGAAGCAGTTGAAAATGCATGGGCACTCCTTGCATGAGGATGGTAAATGAGGAATCCTCTGCAAGAGGTGACAGTAGGACCCCTCTGCTCCATGGAGTAGCCAAGCAGAGTGCCAAATGCAGTGATTAGTGAGAAGACAGCCATCTGGCTTGTCCTTTTACAGCTCTCTTTCACCATCTCTCTTCCTATATACCACAAGAAATTTCCCTGTGTTTTTGGCAACCCATTGTAGCCTTTCTGAATTGTACTACAGGGTCCAATCTACAAATGACAGAGTAACATGAGGAGAGAAAAAGGAGAGGAAGATGATAAAGTGGACAAGAATCTGAGAGGCCTTCAGGCCTTATCTTGTATTACCTCAGTGGTGCTGGTTATGGCAGCAACCACCAAGGCAGCAAGTCCCCTTAGAGCAGGAGTTAGTAATGTACTTATTGAGGGAGACTGTTGAGTTGTCAGAGGCAGAAGTGTTTAGACTGACAAGTAGGCATTGTGAAGACAGGAGTCAAGGCTGACACAAGTACTCCTGCAAATTGATGAGGGACTGGGGAGCAGCCTATACTGAGCTCCAGCAGTGCTTATCTGCAGGTAAGGATGCACCAGCACATGTGAATGACATATGGCAGCTTCCAAGGAATGTTTAAAAAATATTTGGTTCATTTCCTCACAGTCCTTAATATTTTATCCTGAATTGCTCCAAGTCTTTCTATTCCTTTATGATGCATACTAGGTTAGTTTAAGTCAGGTTAAAAGTATTCTGAAGCACAATGCAATCCATAAGTTCATTATTTTTGTTACTTTTAGTAGTTAGGAATATAAACAGTCAGGAACTGGGTTAGCAACAGTAAGTTCCTTTTCATTATTAAACAGTTAGTACCCAGACTACAAGTGTGGTTTTGGGTTGTGGGGCTTTTTTGTCTTCTCTCTGAAAAGGTGTTACTGGTAAGACAAGTAAGAAACTGGTTTAAAATAAAAAATGCAGCTTTGAAACAAAGATAATTGTTTCACAAATTCAGTCATTTTTAGTACATGGCATGTTATTTGGCAATACAAAGGCTTCCAGTTGCTTGCTTTTTTTTTTTTTTTTTTTGAAGTTGCTCTCTTAAAGGATTTACCCAAATACTGCTTATTTCTACAAAAACATCTCCTACTGTCAGACTTCTGAGCCTTAGTAAAGCAGTGTCACTGCCTGAGACCACACTTTTTCTGTTCCATTTGGTTCATTTTGAACACATGAACCCAGAACCTCGTTACTAAACTGAAATCATGTGCACAGCGTGTTCCTAAGAAATACCAGTCATCGACCCAAGTAAAATTCTGGATTGCTAACTACATGCTGGCCTAAGGATAAACATGAATTGAGGTTTCAGGAAAAGGAGGTGTTTGTTCCTGGCTCAGCTTGGTATCTCTGTAGCCACCATCTGCAAATCTCTTAGATATTCCATAAAATGGCATATTACTATCGTTTAACTGTTTCACCAAGGCTGCAGGGCAGAAGTGCTGGAGATTCACATGAGCTAAATGCAATTTTCTGTTTGATTGAAGACATGGATTTGGTTTGGTTTATTTTGAGATAATAAACCAAAATAAGTTCTTCTACTTTAGGTTTTTAACACCTAACTGCCAGACACTGTGCTGGACTGCATAAATATATATTAAGCCTTGCTACTACCAGGAAGAATGTACAGAGGAGGATTACAAGAATGAGTTATGAACTACAGACATGTAAAAATGAAGAAACACTTCTGTAGTCTGATTCTTGCCTAACATTACAGGATTCAAATCTAAAATGAATCAGATTCTAGGTGTCTTAAGTCCAAGAGAAGAATCAAAAAATCTGAGTTTGGTGCCAGCTAGGCCTCCATGTTACAGAATTATTGTGAACGCTTGTTTGACTAGTACAGTCAAAACCTCTTTATAATCAAGGAAGCCACAGTCCCACAGTCAAACATCCCTGATCCTTATCTTGCCTCCTTCAACTTAATTCCATAATCAGCATTTAGATCATGGAGAGGTTGGAACTAGGCCTCTCCTTCAGCATTATAGTATCTCAAACAAGTCCTTGCCTATAAGGATTTAAGGATCCTATAAGGATTCTTCAAAACTTTTACCCAGTCCCATGGTTAGCTCAACTTAAGTCAGCACACTGCCAACAAAACTCTGCAACTTAGAAACAGCTTAAGCTCAGCCCCTTTCTGCCTTCAGATCAGTTGGTTTTACAGTTCCCAAGCGCCATCATTTTGCATCCAGCTGGCGTCCATTTGATTCCAGTTGCTGCTGGTGGGGGGGCAGGGACCAACCATGCTTGTTACTGAATCTCATCCTATGAATTCAGCCAAAAGAAACTAGTGCACGCCATCTCGTGGCCCTGCTCAGCTATTTCCTGGGAACAAATGGAGCTCCAGTTGCGACAAGAATGTTTGATGTGGACAGGATTTAAAAGATGGCTTTCAGAGGCTCAGACACAGCCCGACCGTCTGACCCCCGCTCCCAGGTATGAAACGTTCACTATTAGTGCTTTGTCCACCCTCCTGCCTTGACCTTGCAGCCTGAGCAGCTGTTTCCTGGAGCAGCAGCAGAACATCAAACTGCAAAAAGTACTTCTTCAGCACATGCTCACACAGCCATTGAGGCAACCCTGTCCTCACAACACATCCAGAGTGCCAGTGAACACAGCCCCCAGACCAGCCTTTGGTGGAGCACGAAATTATTGTATTCATTTTAGAGTAGGACATACACATGTGAATCGTTTTCAATTACATGAAAGGTTGGGGATGTTCATGGTACATTTATCTTTATCTGCTGTCAGGACTCGTTAAAGAACTCCATGTGTCAATGCTTTAAATAAAGCTAATGTGCCTGTTCATAACTGTTCATTAACAGCTGAATCTATGAACTCATGAAAACAAGGTTACATCAGCTGTCAGTCCTTTGGTGTATCTTAAGTTCCTATTCCTCCTTACTCTCTCTTTTTGGTGGGAAAATCAAGTCATTAAGAGACCTTTGCCAGAAGTGATAAAGGTACAATTTCATCACATCGAGCTGAGGGAATTAAAAAACAGGACAAAGTAAAATAGTATGACTTCAAGGCCTGTGTTTCTATTTTAAGTAGTGAGTGTTCAACTTCACAATGTTTATGACTTTTTAGCTGAGAAATTACAGCTTAAATCTGCACCACTGAATCATCTCCAAATCTGAACTCGCATTATCTTCAGAATTGCTGATGGTAACACTGCCTTACTTCCACTGCTCTCATAGCTGTGAAAAGACTGGATATATAGTCAGCAACAAGGGACCTAAAATAGCAAACAGAAATGCAAAACTTCAGACTAAGCATCTTCTTTTGTCTGCTACTAGACACAAGTGCACAAGACCTATGAAAGTTTGCAGCTTGCTGTTGGAAAGCATAGAATCGTGCCAGAGAACACTGTGCCATACTGCAAGAACAAAAACATCTACCCAAGGACTCTAGTTCAAAACATCTGATTACAATCAGAAATTGCTCTAAATTTGGTTTGTGACAAACATATTTTTACACTTCTTGTGTTGGAAGTGTGTAACAAAGTTGCGGGAAAGGCTGTTAGACCTGTGAGGCTCAACGAAGCTTGATACCAACATACTTTTCTCTGTTAGAGGAAAGAAAAGAGGGAACATTCTTCTTCTCATGTCAAGGTTTAATTCTGAGGTATACCACACTGGATTTACAAAGGTAAATAAAAATACATTCTGAGAAACAGCAAGTGCCCTACTTAGCAAGGCAGAGGGATTTCACACCCCGAACAGCTGAGAAAAGAAACTGCTCACAGGATGAAAAAGTATTTGGGGGCCTGTCTTTGACATGGGCTTTTGCCAGAACAGATGACAAGAAATGTGCAACAGTGGGGCAGAGGAAAGACAAATACTGAGGTGATAAGCCAGGACAACAGGTATTAGATAAGGCTTCCACTTGAACAAATTACTTGAGACATTATTGTTATGATCAGAAGTCAGATGCAACTACTGTTCCAAACACTGCTCAGGCAAACTACATTACCAAAATTAATTACACAGATGTTGAGACAGACTTCAGCTCGAGCCTACTGATGATATGGGTACGTTTGCATATGCTTGTAGCAACCACATATAAATTAAATCCCAGTAATGTAGAAGGACTGGAGTGGTACAGAAGAGTTTTCCACATCACCTGTACCTGATAACAAAAGCAAATGCTATCACCTGGAGTACAGTGAAAATAACAGTTTCTACAAGACTAACATCTACAGTTCATCTGCAATTTTTGTCCTAAATATGAATTTAAAAAGCAAAGCATGAATCATATGCAGGCAAATTTAATGACTCATTGCTGCAATGGATTTAACCATAAGTGCTGATCCTGCCTGCCATTAAGATGTCTGGCATTCCCTCTTGGACCCATTCCTCTGGAAGGGGGCCCTTTCACAGATCTGTGCTAGAGAGAGCTAAGCTAAAAAATTAAATGAGACTTAGGGAATTAAAAAAAAAAATGCTATTTTGTCACACAAAGAATAAAATTCCAGGAATTTATTGCTATATGTATGCTTAATCCATTAATTCATCTTACAGTAGTCATGAAGTGCCAAATTGTGTGCTACATTTAACATTCCATGTATTCCCTTCCAAATGCCGTTTTACAGTGGGCGTATGCAACAAGGCAGCAGGGGTCGCGAAACATGGCTTGAGCATCTCTCAAGAGCTTGAAGACAAAGATTTGTGTACAAGCTGAATAACAACATGTCAATTAACAGGCCACTCAGCAATTTTAACAGAAATATCTTTAGGTGGAAGTTTTGCAGTGTTAAAATTCACAACTCAGACTAAACATTCTCATCCCCACTGTAGAAACAAGATACTTGCAAAGAACAAGAGCTATGGTACGTAAATGTCACACGCGAGACCCGCTTCATTTCTATCAGAAGCAAAAATTGCTAATTATAAGCAAGGACAAGCCTAGCAGGGTAAGGCTGTCAGCCTCTATTAAAAACATATACCTCAGAGTTTGGCAGTGGCACTCTACTTACCACCCTGACTTTTTTTGGTAACATACAAGTTCTTCCTCCCCCCCACCCAACATTTTATAAATCCCCTTTTATTTTTATTATACCTCCATATTATTTACAGGACTTCTAAAGATTAAGTACAAACTAGTATGAAATTACTGATAGCTTGCTTTTCAAATATGTATCCCATGGCTAAATAAATACCAAGCCAATCCAAGAGTGTGATCTGGAGTTATGATTCAGAAGCTTGTGTATCTGTGATTTCAGTTGTTTTCTCATTAGATGCAGAGGATTCATTTGATCTGTCAACAACAGTTGCCCTGGAAGCTGGAGTAGCACTATCCAAGGTGAGTGCAGAGGTCTCCTCTACGTTTTCAGTAGTGCCAGGGTTGATGGAAAAGCTTCCAGCTTGAGTAATAGAGGGAAGCAAATCTGTAGGCACTGTAGATGCCTCTGTGACCAAAGGAAGCATAGGAACACACTTGGGTGGCATCGATAGAGGCGTTATTCCCATCAGATGCAGAGGCGGCAAGGGGGGAAGGGGTTGCAAACCTAAAGAGAAAAAAGGGGGAAAAAAAGGCAGTGAGCTGCTGCACACCACAGACAGCTTAAAAGTGTTTGTGCAGCACTGCCTTAACAGGCTCATTTCAAGCCTGATACTTTTCAGATTTCAGAATTGAAGATTCAGAGTAAATCCAAGGTTGCTTGTACCTCCACAGAGGACTAGGTATTTAATGCATTAACACTGATGATTAGGTTTTTCTGGCCTTCACTGAAACTGCCAGAAATAAGAAGTTAATAAAAACCATATTCTATATAAGCTTCCAATATCTTTTTGCTTGCTTCATGTGCACCTTCAGCAGTGTTGCTGAATTCAAAACTGTAAATCTAGTTTAATTCTGGCATTCAGTTCAGGGAGTGCCAATCCCCTCATCTAGCTTACAAGGAAACACTTCATATTTTCTTTTACCCATAAATAATATACTTTCAGTTTTGGCATAATATCTTCTGAGATATACATCAGGTAATAAAAAATGAAATATCTAAACACAGACACAGATCTAGTTTATCTGAAGACATATTCCTTGTCTACCTGATCTGGGCACTAACATCCACTCCCATCTCAGGCAAACATTTAATTTATCCCCTTCAGGACTCCCCCAGATGGGTCTAAATTAGAGTGTCAAGGATAGCTCTAGTTACAGAGTTTCAGTTTGCAAAAGCACATACCAGGCTGTATGATTTCTGGAACAATCTGTGGTGCAGGTAAGTTAAGTTTGGACAGATCAGTCAGGTTAGGAAGCCCTGCTGGTAATGGCATCAGACCTAAGAGAAGAGTGGAACAGTTACAGCTGAAATCTTAACATTGTCTTTTTCTAACTGTTTCTTGGATCTTGATGAGAATTTAAAACGTGCTTTATATCTTGATTATAATTTTTACACAGAAGAATGCAAATTCCCCCTTGAATTTGAGCTTTTAAGCTGCACAGTGAAAACAGATACCTATTGTAGGAAGTCTTGACTAGCAAATACATAATCCCAAAACTTTCAGATTTTTCTGAGGAAAGCAGAATCTTATTTTGGAATTAGAAGGTTTGCATTCCAAGTTCAGCTTTCAACAAAGGTAGTTGTTTCACCACAGCACTATACTAGAAGTTCTCCATTCCCAATTTGAGTGGCAAACAATAATAAAATTATTAAATACACAGTATTCCCTGGTCCCCAATATTGATCACTTTATTATTAGTCTTTTCTACTTAGTTCACAATTAAAACTAATCACAAAAATGTGTATCAAAAGGCAAGACAAAGGAACTTGGAAAGTCAGAAAGGACTGAAAGTAGAAGAGAAACATACAATGAATGCAACGCATGCCTTTCCGTCACTGTGTTTGCTATAGAACATCCTTCTGCTCCTGAATTTTCCACTTTAAAAGAGCTTCATTTCTGGGACAAAGGTTCTATTTGTACTTTGTGTTTAGTTCAGAAAAGGCTAACTTAGAAATAAACCACTAATACTACAGTATGAAGACAGAGAGGAGAAATGTCTTAAAACAAGACCACTGTATAGAGATTTTGATTAAAACCCAGCCATCTTTACCTACCCAGGAATTAATTTGCCATGGAAGTTGACACAATTTGACTCAAAGAGCTTTTGGGTCAGCTATATGAAAATGTGGTTTGAATTTTTTTTCTATCTGAACAAAGCTGAACTTCATACAAATTCACTCAAATTTTAAACCTCCAGTATATTTAGTAAGAATAATTTCATGAGTACATCCATGAATGGCAAGAAATATTTTAATTTTCTTTTTAAAAAGCAATGATACTATTCAGAGAAAAAGGTGAATGGAAAACTTGTATTTGCAGAGTTTAGGGAAAGGGTGGATTAGATGGCTGGGGAAAAAAAGGACAATAATCTTTTTCTGCCCAGAGAAAACAGGAAACTACTAACAAGTTCAACTTCTGTGAGAGTTCTCTGCCCTTGTTTACATGCACTGAGCTCTACTGCACATCTTTTCTGTATTAGAGGCTGTACCTCCAAGCATTATGTAACGGACACATCTTTATCTACTTGTTTCATAACAAGCAAAGCATAAAATACAACTCCTTCAGTGTTTTGGAAGGCACAATTGAGTCCTGTACCAGCACATCGATGCCACAGCAAAATCCTATACAAACCTTATTTTACCCCTCGTGAATACTTCTGTAATAGTAGTGTTACAAAGGTTCATTATTATCAGGAAACAACCATGCTGTAGAAAGACTCTTACTTGTATTATTTCAGTTTAAATTTCTATATAATTCAAAAACAGCAACTGCAACATAAATTCTATATTATTAGCCCTGTATTTATACCAGGAATAGTGATCAAGCTGTGTATTTAAAAATGGGTTTCCTAAAATGTTGCAAATAGCAAAGCAAAACCTTCCTGAGAAATTCTGAATACTGCATCTCCTGTGCAGGGAGCCCTACAAGGTGAACTTGTAACTTTTGTTGCCATGTTATCCTCTGTGCTACAGACATGCTGTGAACATACTCCAAGAAAAATAATTTTTCACATTGTAGAGGCTGTATAGAGAGATCTGACATGAAATGCGTAAGTTGTATGAAATGATACCTTCCCCAAAATACAGTGGAAAAGACAGCTCTCTTCCCTTGCTCCCATAAGATTTTTGTTTCAGAAATGTTTTAAGAAGTTTTACCTACTCACCTGGTAATGTAGTTGCTGGGTTAACTGGTGGCACAGAGGTAAGGGACTGACTGACTTGTGGTGGTAATAATGGAACTGTTGGAACACCTGGTGGGGTACACAGGGAAACAACATTGATTTTAAGCATACAACACTTCATCTTATTTCCTTACGGAGTACAAATAACTGCTTATAGGAGAATTGCTATTTGCCTTAACATTAAAATGCTGATAAGAAAAATAGTATTCTAAGTAATATACATGTTTTTCTTAATAGAAGTTGTATGCAATTATTTTGTGAGAAAGTAAGGCAAAAATCCAGTACATTAACCTTCTTTGTTGAGAAAAATTTAAGAGGAAGTTTTATTCTCTCTTCTGCCTTCTATTCAACTAATTAGAAACATCGGTGAGAACAAAAAAGTCAGAAAAGCCATGTGTTTCAGGTCAGTTCCTTCCAATACCAACCTGTGCTGAGAACATTACTGACAGTAGTTGAAGGTGAGCTAATAGAAAGTCCTGAAAGGCTCTGCTCAAGGCCTGCTGACCCAGGAGGGAGGGTGGCTGAGGGATTAACTGATGATAGCTGAACCTTATTGAGAGAGAAAAGACAGTTGTATCATTAGGGTTTGTTTCTACATGAACCAAAAGAAGCAGAAAAGCAATAAACATCAACATCCATTTCTACCAAGCTGAAGGAGAGGGACCACAACTTACCTCTGTGAAACCATCTTTGAGGGGACTGAGAGATGCACTAGGCAACTGTCCTGGGAGAGAAATTTTCTTTCCCTCTTCAAATGGGCGAGTAGGTATCCTATGCAAATATCCATAACCAATGCCACATCCTAGGCTTTTAAAATATGAAGATTTTTAAGTCAGGCAAGTGACTTTACAACCATGGACTATAGCAAGCAAAGGATGAACAACTCAAGACACCAACAAGTTTCAAGGTAAATGCTGTAGAACCTTCCCCTCCTGCCCCCATGTTGCCTCACTTTCTATGGAGAAACAATCAATATAAAACAATTGAAAGGAAATTCCGTAGCTTTAGCAATAAATATTCAGCACAAAATAAAATTCATTATTATTTAAATCAAGCAACTATACCAGGTATACAGCTTGGAATTCAACTCACAGTTGTTACTTGCAGTGCTCTGTTCTGGCTACTCACAATACTTCAAGGCTATACCACAACCTAATGACTATTTGGAATTTAATGCAGAAAGCAACCATTGCACTTTATGCACTTCTGCACTAGCTAATTTACTGATTTACACCCCTCTCATTTCCACTTTAGAAGAGCTTCATTTCTGGGACCAGGGCTCTATTTGTACTTTGTGTTTAGGTCAGAAAAGACTAATTTAGAAACAAACCGCTGATACTGTAAATGCTTTAAGTGCATATGAATTTCAAGTAAATACATAATTTATCAGAGCAGAAACACTTTCGATATAATAACACTCTTTCCCTTCCTTTGTAGAAAACTTAAACCCAGCAGTTTTCAGGCTGGTGCTATAAGAAAGTTGCCCCATCCCCCTGTAATACACTGTCTCCTTACCTGCCTTCTCCACCCCAGGCAGAATTTGGAGTAATCACCACCTCCCGACAATTATCTGTGTCTGTGTTGTACACATAAAGTTTTAATGGCTTTGCTTCATGCGTTTCAATAAGGGAAAAGAGGTCTTCAGACTGCAAAAAGATAAAAATGAGTAAGGGCTTTCTTGTTCTTATTTTACCATTTGGTATTAGATTAATCACCCTAGTCCTGACTTTCTGTAATGGACTCTGATAACAGCCACATGTTGCAGTTGTTGCTGTGCTGCTGTTTTATCAGAAGGCCAACTTTAAGATGTGTTTTGCTAGCACAACTCAGAAGATGTGGCACAACCCAGATTTCAAATCTGCTATTCAAAATACTAATTTTAGAGTACAAAAGTTTGTATCTGACTTCATGAAGACATTTAAGAGCAGTTCTTATTTCCAAGATTGCCTTTAAGAAGAGGCACCCTGCCAGAGCTCCCTCCCCTTTGCATTTGATTTCCATTCACACTGAATAGCGACAGAGCCAGGGATGTTCCAAACTGCCCTGGTACAATTGGGTTTTCAGTTTTTAAAAAAAAAATACTTTATTTTTATATACTTACCTCATTCATGACAGTATCTGCTCCAATGATATAGTCACTATGAGGTCTAAGTCCAGCTAATGCAGCAGGAGAATTTGGCTCCACTTCCTAGTTTTAAGATGGAAAGTTACAAACACTACGTAACTGTCAGGGTGTAGCAGAACAGACAGATATGCACTTCACACAAGCTCTGAGTCAGACAAACTGGTCAAGTTTTCAACACAGTAATGAACTAATGAAACAGGGGCTCTATGGCAGTCCCTTCCCACATGGTTCTAGTGTTGTACCAAATACAGCATCTCTGAGTATTGTACAAGCCTATTCATTTAAACACAGGACTTGATAATATACTCACAAATACATATTTGTAGATTACAAACTACATTTGTAGTCTTCCCAAACTTAAATCAATCAAAGCCAGTTTGAGCAATGAGACCAGTTTGATCTCATGACTTGTTAGCCACATCTTGTGCAAGTTATTTTCAACAGAAAGATAGGAGCAGCAATAAGGAGAATACTTCCAAGTCCATACATACCAAGACGTGCCAGACGTTTTCATTAGCCCCGTCAAAGCTGCAGAAGCGAATGCTCACTCCCAGAAGGCCCTGCCCACCCCACATGTTGCTGGGGGTTACTGATGTTTCTCTCAGTTCCAGTGTTTTGCTACTGTACACAAGCATTTTTACAGGTTTTTCAACATTTGCTTTCAGCAGGTCCTTGAGAGTGTCATTGTCTTTATTCTGTGAATGTTTAAACAAGAGCTTGGGTCAGTGTTTGACAGAACATTCAGTTCTACACCAACACTTGTATTTCAAAGGTGCTACACTGTGCATTACCAGAACATGTACAAACAACTGCTTTGTAACAAGTTTCCAGTCCCTTTACAACTCTAGAATACAGCTCTGGAAAAACCCTGGGACTTCACAGTAACAGGTCATACTTCCCAAAAAATAAAACACTTCAATTGGTTCAGAGGCTTTCTCGAATCCACATATACTGGTGCAGAGCTTCCCACAGCTGTTTTTTTCCACTGCTATGATGGTGTGTTGTTTGATGACAGCTCTGCCTGAAAGCTCCTCCCATGCCTCCTACCCAGCCAACAGCTCTGACAGCAGCTTTTCACTCCACCTGTTTGGACTATGTGAAGTTTGTGAGTTCTCATGGAAGCAGACAGAACTAGGAGACAACTAGACAGCATAAGCCATGAGGTGTGGATCAGCAGGCAATTCTGTCTGCAGAGAGCATGTCTGTCTTATTCTCCAGCTAAACTTGATGGAACTGTTCCTACAGGGTGAAGGAAATCAATTCCTGATGCAGATTGCCTTCCTCATTTTAAAGTAAGAAGAAATATTTTATATACATTTAAATAAAACAAATCCATTGGTTTACCTATAAATATCAGATTCTCAACACATTGTTTATACAAAATGTTATAAAATAGCAACACACTTACCAATCTTGAACCATTAATGGACACGATAAAATCAAAGAATGGCTCCAATCCAGCTCTATGCCCCGGTGAGTTTTCTTGTACCTAACAAAGTTAAACAGGAATTTAGTAAAAGTGTTCCAATGCTGATTCATAGAATAGAATTATATTTCTATTTGTGCCAACTGTAGTTCTAGAAGCTACTAATGTCAGTATGTATAATTTTAAAATATTCAAATATAATAATATAATCTATAAAACCAAAAAAACCCTCTCTTACAAAAAAATAAAATAGAGAGATTTCAAAAGAATTAGTAATTTTTAAATTGAGGAATGACACGGCAGTAGCCACTCTCTGGGAAAAGCAGTGCTTAACACTTGCATCAGATAAATTGTACGTATTTGTTTCAAGAAAGGAGATTATAATGAAAGGACAAGGTTAATGAATTCTGAAAAGGTTGTTTAAAAAGTACTGTCTTTCCACAGTAGTATCAACATTGGGCCTTGCTTTTTATCTTATGCTTACTAAAGGAATAGGAGAGTCACATCTGTAAGCACAGGTTGTTATCTCATGATTAAACATCACCTGGTGACATTCTTGAGATACAGAGGGCATCTGTACAACCAGTGATTTCATTAACAGACCTTCAAGTTGCAGGAAAAAAGACATGCAATTCTGCAGCCATGGCAGCTCAAATAATTCAACCACTCCACTAAGACAAGGCCTAAACTTTGGATACACACTGCTCCCAGACACTAAAAGTATGCTTTTAATTCCAAATGGAGTAACATAGAGACACTTTGCCAATGTTATTTTTTCACTATTGCTTGCATTGCTGACAATGAGAAGTAACCTCAATATGGCTGTCAGATTTTTCCTACAGCTTTTTTAGCAAAGACACTTTTTCTGTGTGGAAGCTGATTCATTTTACCCACTGGCTTTTTATGTACTACAATCACCTTCCAAAAAAATTTAAAAACCCTTTACAGTGTGGTTCCTTACATTATATGTTGTTCTACCTGAGCAAAGTGGTAAAAATGTATTTGATTGTTCAATACTGGCCTGATTCTGCAGGAACTGCATTTTCTTATGACTTAACTAGAACAAAATATTCTAACAGGGAATGTTAAAAGTACTTGATTACTAATAAAATGGTTCTTCTTAAATTTTATTTATCTCTGCTCAACACATTCACAAAATCAGAACTGGAAAAAACTCAATATTACTTGTGGGTAACAGATGCCCAAAGCTTAGAAATTAGTCACATAACCTATGTGTGAAATTACTAATTCCAGAGTCATATCACACACATTGATCGTTGTCCAAGATTTGTAAAGCAGCAAAAAAGTATGAAACCAACAATATCCCAAAGTAATAAGAATCACTGAGGCAAGAGTAACATCTCCAAGGTCCACATTTATAATTTCTAACTATAGAACTTGAAGTGTCTTCAAAAGTGTCTCTTTGAGATGCCTGATGCTTCTTGGAAATCATTTCCTACAGCTGGGGTGCAGGTATTCCCCTCTCCAAGTATTAAGTGTATGGAACCACATCTCTCAATCACCAGATGTCCTGCAGTTCCTCTAAGTAGATCCAAACTACTGCCTCCATGTTACTTAACCTGTCTGTTCAAGATGCCTCTCACCAAGAACAACCAGAGATCAGACACCAAACTGCACCAGATAATACAGTAAAAGTACAAGCTAAGCTGCATGGGGCAGACACCCTGGCTCCAGCTGCACGGAAACTCCCAACATTGTGTATGTGGCTTTGGCATTTGTGGACTGTTTCTAGAGCTCATTTAACTGTAGATATTCAGGCTTGCAATAATGTAGGGCTACCTGAGAACAGCCTCCACAAACAGAAATTTTAGGTTAGGAGAAAAGCCACAGAGAGGCTAAAATTCGCTATATGAATTATTCTTCCCAATAATGCAGAAAGCACTTACTTACTACACTGAATACTTGAGACCTCCCTGACAAAGACCGGTTAAACAGTTTTGTGAGAGGAGAATTAAAAAACTCTGGTTTTCTATAAGACATGATCCATAATGGTATTCTCAAACTTGCAGTTCCTCTTGTAATCAAGTCATTCAGAACATCCTCCCCTTTCCTGTGTTTGAGTAGTGAATATAAGCTTACACTGATTGTTGGTTTTCCCTCAGTTTAGAGAAGTGACACAACAGTATTCTAATAACCCCCCTCTCTCTCTCTCTCTCTCGTATTCCACCACCTATTGCACAGGTCATATGGGAACTTACAGTTTGTGTTTTTAATAAACCTCACATACAAGCTTTATACCAAAATTAAATCAGCAGATGGTTTCAGAACTTTCTGGGAAACCAGTTTTAAAGACAAAACATGTGTTAGTTAAACCTCAGCATTAAAAATCAGTACATCCAGCATAACACATCAGAATTTTGGGACTGGATATGTGTTATGCCCATGAAATTATGAAAGGCCAGATTTCATCTCATTCAGAGATTTTCCTCCATTTCTAAAGGAACTTCTTTGAAATAAAAAACCAAACCATACCAAAATCACAACAAAACCCCTGCATCCTGACAATATCCCTCTCTAATGACCTCCAAGAGATTTTTATCCTGAATACTGTGAGCCAAGAGTGGCCAGCATTCAACAGAGAAACTTTTTGAAGTAAGATGGAGTACATACAATAAATGAGAACTACATATGTTCAGTATCCATCAATGTCAAGCTCACTGACACCTGGGATATATAAATAATTTACTTAAAATACCAAATCTGTGTTCTGCCCCAAATTGACCAAGGGGCTGAGAGAGTTTCCATGTTCCAAACAATTAGTTTGCAGAAAGTATCTTCAGATGTTGAACTCCTTGCCCCAAACCCATCACAATCCTAAACATCTGTGCACAGTTTGTTTCTAAGTGGGCATGTAAAAACTACCAGGAAGCTGTAGCTAAAAGAAATCAAGCCCTTATAATTGTGTCAATCACACCTCAGAAGCAGGTATGTGCATCCCTTCTGTCCTGTCATGCACAGGTTGTCACAAAGTTTTCTGGCCTACCTTCACCTTCATAGAAAAGCATGTTTACACCTGCCAGTCCCAGAAATGCCACCCAGATATTCCAAGTCCATTCCACATTAAAAGTCTCCTCCTTAAAGAAGTGATAGACAATCACAACAATCACACTGACCCCATACAGGTTTTGTCACACCATCTTACTCTCAGTCACTACCTGCGCAAATCATCACCACCACACAGTGTCAAACACACAATACAGCTCTCTGCTCCAAGCTCTGTGGCCATGATCCTCTTCCAGGAGCTACAGCAACAAAGGATAACCAGGGAGCTTAGAAAATACAAGGGCACAAATTATTCCACCTCTATTAACAACGTAAATAATAAAGATTCCATGGATATGTACATAAACTTGGTGCCTCCTGAGCAGTTCGGCTTTATGCAGCTTTGCTGGGTGCCCAAGTAGGTATTTAGTAACTTGTCTTTGAAACTGAGTAATTGCTGAGAAATAACCACGTAATATAATTTACAACAGATGCTACTGCAGGCAAGATACCATCCCCAGCAGCTTGGGAAGTCTGATTCTCTCAAAGCTAGCTGTTATTTCAGAAATACAAGTCACAGGCACATATGGGTAAATGCCATGACTTTGTAACAATAGACAGAAACAGTGGCACAGAAAATGCAAAGAAGCTGTGGCAATGCAACACCAGAGCTTTTTAAGAGCAAATGAAGAAAACCTCTATCAAATGCTGAATATCAGAGGGCAGACAAGGGCCTCACACAGTGCTGCAGGGTTTCAGTTTCTCACTAAGATGACAGCAGGGCTGCTGAGTACATAGATCACACACTGATTTAATTTTTAATTCACTGTCAAGAATTAAACAGGAAAAAGGTTTCAAGGTCAATACACCAATTTTAATTAGCAGTACTGAAAAGACTTTCATGGTATATACATGAAGATTTTCTTTGCTGAACACTGTTCCCAACACTATCATTCTATGCCTACACAGTATACATTGCACATTACACGTTTTAAGAAGTCTGCTCAGCAGCACAATGGTCACAAAGCAAAGCCCCAAGAGAGCAGTGCAACTGCAAATGAAATTAGGCACTGAAATGTGGATTTTTCAGAGACAGATGAAGGTTCTGACCACTTCTGAAAGTCACCTACCTTATACTAGTTATTTAACTTCCAGAAGCTTAGCTTCAAGCATTAAATACATAACTTCCAAGGCTTTCTTTTTTCCCCACATAAGAAACTCTTCCCAGTATTCTACTTTATTAGCAAAGAAATACTGAAAGGTTTTTTTGTAGTTCTTCCACCCACTCCATAACTGGCAGTAAAATTTCATTACGTATCATATATAAGCAATTCCTGTTAGACCTGACAGAATCACTTTGATTTCTGCCAGTTATTTTAATACATTACATTGTATAACTGAATTTAATTTCTTGATGAAACACAGTTTTCAAAAGAAAAAACTTAGTAAGTTTTTTGTAAGAGAAGATTCTATCTATGTAGATAATATTTTATTTTAGCACAGAGAATTTATCTCAAGTTTTTAAAATGTGAACCTCTCTTAAAGGATAAGTCATCACTTCATTCAACACATTTGTATCACTATTACAACAAACCAAAGCACTCAAACAAGAGTGGAAAATCTAAACTTTGGGCACTGCTGCTCAGTATCTTTTACAGAGAACACCACATAACATGGTAGCAATACAAATTTCTCACAGATAAGAATTCTTACATAGAATCTTACAACAATTTGGTTTGAAAAAGACCTCTATAATCATCGAGTCCAACCACTAACCCAATACTGTCAAGTGCACCATTAAACCTAACCCAAAGGCCACATCTACATGTGTTCTGAATGTTTTCAGGGATGGTGATTAAACCACTTCCCTGGGCAGCCTATTCCAATACCTGACCTTTTGATGAAGTTTTCTTAAAATCCAGTCTCTGAATCTCTCCTGGTGCAACTTGAGGCTCTTTCCTCTTGTTCTATCACTTGTTACTTAGAGAAAGGCCAACCCCCACCTGGCTATACCCTCCTCTCAGGGAGTTGTACAGCCATGAGGTCTCCCCTGAGCTCCTCTTCTCCAGGCTAAACACTCCCAGCTCCCTCAGTTGCTCCAGTGCTTCTCGGGACCTGTTCCAGCACCTCAATGTCTGTCTTGTACTGAGGGGTCCAGAACTGGACACAGCACTCGGGGTGTGACCTCACCAGTCCCCAGCACAGGACGACAATCACTGCCCTGGCCCTGTTGGCCACACTATTCCTGATACAGGCCAGGATGCCACTGGCCTTGGTCACCTGGGCATGCTGGCTCTGTTCAGTTGCTGTCAACCAGCACTCCTAGATCTTTTCCACTGGGCCACTTTCCAGTCACTCTGCCCCAGCCATGGGGATGTTGTGACATCACCTCCCAGCTGAAGAAACTGTCAGGTCATTACATCAGCCAAGGCAAACTACAGCAGTTTCACACTGCTGAGCACAAAAATTACTCAAAATTTTCCTTCATTCTGTTTTGAAGAGCAGAAATAAACACATACTGAGCAATACACACAGTCAGCCACTTGGTCTAATCAGCCACGCACTTTATGATAAAGGAAACTTGAGAAGAATTGCTTCAGACAAATGACTCATTACTAGGTCTACTTATGAAGAGACTTGGGCAACAGAACACTTGGCAACATTTTCCCCCTCTTACCAAAAAAACCAAAACAAAAACCCGCTATATTTTAACATATAGAACACCAACAATGCAACCCAGAGCAACTTCTGCTGTCAAGCATGCATATGATGAAATCCTTTTCCTTTGACAGTGCTTCAGTACTGGACGGTTCCTAATTCCCGTTACAACTGTACTGCTGACAAAGCTCACAATGAAACAATATTGAACTGAATATCAGCAGAAGTAGCCAAAAGAATTAAGTAATCTGCAAATCTTACATTGAAAATTAATGATGGTAGTGTTCACTTGCTGTGATACATATACATACATATATTTCTGTTCCTGTTTACTAGTTCTGTGGGGAGGTAGAATGTACAGTCTAAAAGTCTCTCAGTAAAAAACCTGTAACTTGCAACAGTCTCAGTCTGCTCATCCCTCCGGCAACTTGTGCTTGGCTCCTACAGTCACACTGAACAATGTAAACTCTGTTTCATGGCCATTTAACACATATTTTCATTCATGTGCCTTACCCAAAAAAATTCTTCCAGTAATTGAAAACTTTTTCTGACATTTCTCTAATTTTCTCACATGTAATGAAATCTTTTAAACAATCACTTTACATTATTTACATAAGTTTCCTGTTATCAAAGAAATCTGATCTCACTCGAATTAGATCTAGACTACTGCTGTTTTCCTTCTACCAATCTCATTTACCTAATTAAATTACTGAGCTCAGAAAGAAAACGTACTTGACAGTAAATTAGAACAAAACAGCAGTTTTGCTTGACCCCAACTTCTACTGAAGGTCAATCCTTGCAGACAGAGCACTTGTGCAGAGCTCCTCTAAAAGTGTGAGCCCAACACTGTCTGTAACAAACTTACTACAGAATAGCAGCTGAAAAATTAAACTTGGAAAAACTACAGAGGGAAATTCTAGTCACATTCATACATGCCACATGGATTTCAATAAAAAAGTATCTCAAATTATAATTGTTATGCTGTTATAATTGTTATGTGATTCAGTTTAAGATGCCTGTCCACAAAGAGTAATCACTCATTATTGTGCCGTCTCAAGATATTAGGAATAAGATAAGGCAGGGAAAAATAGAGATAGCAGTCTGCTTAAAAAAGCAGGCAGGTCCTTTCCTGCATTTAATATAAAGAAGGAATGTCCTCTTGAAAATCAACTTCTTTAATGTGCACCTCTCAATTACATTTACAAAGACTGACCTTTACAAAACAAAAGGCACCAGATCCAAACAAGATTATAAGAAAAAATGTGTAGATTCTACTTAATAAAAGATATTAATTTCAATATATTAACATGCTTTAATCAAACAGTATGAACTCATAAATCTGATGTAACTGATATTCTAACTGCAAAGTACATACTGGTTTTACAAGTCTCCAAAGAAAAAGTTACTGAAATTTACATTGTACTATGCTAAAAAAAGAAGTCTGCCAGTTTTACCAACCTGCAGATTAGTTTTTGTGGGGGAAATGGAGAAGACAAAGTGGACTGACATAAATTAGTAACACTGGGCCCTTATATAACATTAATATTAAAAGGGAGGAAAAAAACCCACTATGACTTTAGTCCATACATAAATTTTAACAGAATGTTTGGATTTGATCAGAACATCAGTATTTGCTTCTCAAAAGCAGTGGTTATCCAAAAGGCTCTGATTCCAACAAACACACCAACTCAGCTCGGTACCCAGAGTGAGGGCACTCAAACTCTAGCTACAGGGGCAAAGGCACCGTGGTGTGGGCAGGGACTGACTCCAGCCAAGTGCCTGTACCCCAGTGCCTCAGATTCCACAGCACGACCTGGGAACCGTTCTGCTCACTGAAAGCAAAAGAAAGGGCATTCAAAAGGCTGTCCACAAAACCTCAAGAATGCAGCCTAATAAGGTATTTTCTATTTCACATACAAAACCAAAGTTTTGTGGCCACAATGTTAAGAAAACCAAGGTAACTATGAAAAACAGCACTTTCACTGGAGTTGCAGCCCTCAGATGTGCAGGCTGTCATGTGAACACCTTGATCCGACACCCATGAACTTCCGTGGAGGAGCAGCAGCTACAGTCCAGCCCAGCCCATGATGCAGCCACCAGGACAAGCCTGGCGCGTTATCCGGGAGCATCTGAGTACAGCCCAGACTCGCGGGCTGGGGTGTGAACAGCGTCTGCTGGAGGAGAGGCCGCCTCGCTCTCAAAGGCTGCCCAAACCCAGCATCGCCTCCCATGCGCCAGCCCACCGGCCTGGTCATACGGAGGCATAGCCTGGCCGCACGACCCGGCCCAGGGAATTGTTCGTTCTGGATCAATTCTTCCTTCAAACTTCCCAAATCTGGGAGCGGCGGGTCCGGAGCACCTCACCGCTCCCGCGAGCCGCTCCGGAGCTCCGGCGGCCCCGCTGCCCAAGCGCGTCCCCGGGGCCGAGCGGGGAGCCCCCGGGCCGCTCCAGAGCGGCCCCAAGGCGGGACAGGCCCCACGCCCGCGGGCCGCCGCCGGGCTGGGTGCCAGGGCGCCCGGCCGGGCCGCGCCGCCCTTACCCGCAGGACGTGGTAGCCCTCTGTGCCGCCGCCGGGGATGTCGATGCTCTGCGAGGCGCCCATGGCCGCAAACGCGCCGCGACGGGGACGTGGCACCGCACGCTGCCCCCGCCCGACGCCAGGCGGGGCCCTACGGCGGCCGCGAGGGGCCACGGCCGCGCGCTCCTGTCGGCAGCCGTGTCGCCGCCTGGCGGCCGAGGGCGGCGACGCCATGTGCGGAGCGGGGGCACCCGACAGGAAGAGTTAATTAATTTATTAGTGTTAGCTTCATGAATAACGTATAGGAAGTGTGTGCACAGAACATAAAGGTGGCAGGTCATAACCTATGCTGCCTTCTCTACTCGCACAGCTCTCTGGAGCTCCGAGTGCCGCTCCGCCTGCGAGGCCGAGCCGGTCGGGGTGCCGGGCGGCACCGGGAGCGCCAGAAGCTGGCTGGGAGCTGGAGCTGAAGCGGGAGAAGCGGAATGACAATTCTGAAGGGCCGAATTTTTGGACTAACCCATTTCAGGGCACGCACCGCAAAGTTCAGCGCAATAACGGGGCCGATCCTCGCTGCCGGCGGTGTCGCCACACGCGGCGGCCGAGACCTGTTGGTGCGCGGAGAGCCGCTGGCTGCACCCCACGGCCGGCAATGAAACCCTGCCCTGAGCCAGCGGGATGCCTCGGTGCAGCTGGAGAAGGCGGACGGTGGGTTATCAGGGAGCACTACGAATCTCAGATTCAGGTTTTCCCTCTCCGAGAGTTCTTTGTTCCTGGAAGGCTTTTTCACTGCCTGCCCATGCACATCAGTGCGTCCTGTTTCCGATCCCGCAGACCTCCAGAGTGGTGACCTCTTTAAGGAATGCTGCTGGCACCGGTCTTTTAGCTATACAGAAACACTATTTATTAGTGAACTGCAACACAGTGTTAAAAGATTCTTAATGAAGCACGGAAAGGATATTCAGGTTAGCATACTTCACTTCTTTTGGACTCATTTCCCTCTGTATTATCATAGTGCTTCACTGCTTAGTATTAAAAGCCTCTGTGCACTGTGCTTGGGATTTACCCCAATGCTGCCTGCAGAGATGACAAACCCCTTTCAACCTTTGACCATCTCACTGTGCTCAGCTGTTTCCACTGGAGCAGACAGTGTTTCTCCAGGCACTCTTGTCAGGCATGGTCAGTTTTGAACTCCATCTGCAGCCAGTTCAGGCATGTTTACCTGCCTACACACTGTCTCTCCTCATCAGTACAAGAAGAAATCAACTCTAGGATATCCAGAGGTTGCAATACAAAATAAGAAGGCAAAATGTATAATACAGAAATAAACTATACCTTTCAAGGATTTCTATGCTCGTAATAGAGTACAAGAAATTTGTTAATGTGAACTGATAGTCAAAAAACTATAGCAGCTTAGGCAAATTTCATGTTTCTGTGCACATTCCATTTCGATTCAGGAGGGAAATCCCAGGCTTGCTTTATTGCTATCAGAGGATTATATAGACAATAGTATAGCACAGTGTGATCCGGTCAGTAGCTGTGATTCACCACCCTTTATCCAAAGCTTCCTAAAGCTGATCCATAGCTGATGGCAAACTACCAGCCACTGTCATTCTTTTGCTCTCTTGTGGCAGAGTGGCTCCTGTATGATACCTCTTATTATGCTTCTGGGTAGGTGCTGTCAATTTTGTGGGTTGTTTATAAGGTTTTGTTGTGTCCATGAGACAGATGCTAGCCAGATGTTGTCCTCGTGGCTGACTGGCTCTGTGATGCCGGCCCATCCTTTGTTGAAAACTGACCGACCCATGGGTGAAAACATGTGGTGAAGGCTTCTCTTGAGTGTGCTCAATTTAATTGCCTTGCCTTTGGACTGGAAGACTTTTGAATTACTGTGTTAAGAAAAAAACCCCACAACTCAAGCCAGTCTACAATGGGTTGCTTCCCTCCCTGGGCAAAGTCACATAAATTCCAGAGCACTTTTAGACCACACAGTAAATTTCAGTGACAATTCTGTTTCCCCAGAAATTATGAAGAAGTAAGTGGCTTTGGTGCCAATAAATGTTTCATTAATGGCAGGCATTTTCTACTCAGAGTTTATGTTGGATCAGATATTTGTGCTTCACTGAAGACAGGAAAGCCTCACTTCAGCACAAGTTGCACTTCAGATGTTGCACATCTCATCCTAAAAAAGCAATCTCTGGGCAGAGTCAGCAAAATAAACACTGCAAAATACCTATTAGAAGCCCTTTCCCGTGTCATTAAAAACTGTAAAGAAAAGATCTAAACTTTTACTTCTTTGGAAAAATAGAAAAACCTTTATATTTCTGCCCAGCAACACCAGGACCAAAAACAGTAAATGTTTTGCCATTAAAATGTTGCCACTTTGATGAATATGCATTTGAAAATCTGTGACGTGAATACTAGCCTTTCACACACTTCCATCTGGCCTCTAAACTTGTAAACAGCCTTAAAACTAGGACTGGCCAAATTCGACACTGCTGATTTTATAAACCTAACTTCTAATTGCACAGTTCCCAGTAAGTAGCAAAGCCAAACCCACCGTGTATAAACTTAAAGGTGAAAAACACCCCATCTTTGGCAGTAACACTTCTGTGGCTGAATTCTGTTCCTGTGACCATTGAGAGGGATTTGTGAGGGACTGAGGAAGAGCACTCTGGCAATTTGCAGCAGCTATTGCATCCAACTGTTTGTGAAAGGAAATACAAACTATATCTACTCTGACTGCAAGAGTGAAGTGCTATCAAAGGAGGAATGCTCTTCACATTTCCTAAAGGTGCTAGAGGTGAAACAAGGCAACAGATTTTGCAGCTCCTTGAGTCTGCTCAGACATTACACCCTCTGAGACCCAGTTAGTACCATTGCACTGGTACTCAGTTTGTCTTATTTTCACAGCAACAAAGAAATTCCATTTCCTCTTCCTCAGGAGATCTGTAGAAGTTTCATGCCTGCATGTGATGAACTAAAAAATAGGCAGCTATGTTTTGTTCTAACCATCCACTAAGAAAATTATTAACTCTATCCCAGCCAAACCAGAACAATCACTCAAGTCAACCCTTTGGAGAAGTTTGAACTTGGCCCTTTACTGGAGACATAAACTACATACATCACTGCAAGACCTGAAATTCTTTTCCTTAAGAACTTTTGCCTTACCACAGCATCTCAGCTTTCCATCAAAGTGCTGTCACCCTTTCTGAGATAGCTCCACCTCGGCAAAGAAAGATGCTACCTGCAGTTGTCCGTCAATTCCCGTTCAGGGCTGAACTGAAACACACAGGTTTTTTTGAAGAAATATCTTTGAATTTGATCCGATGTTCCATGGCAAAGGACTAGTCTGTAAAAAAACAAACAAACTTCAGAACCCTCTTAGATAAGAAAGACAAATCTTACCTAAGAAATAGGGAATGAGATTGCCTGAAAGTATCACTTAAAACCTAAAGACAACAAACCCCATTTGCAGAAATTAACTAACAAATATAACCTACCTGTTCTTTTACATTTGTATCTCAGCAGCTGCATTTCAAAAGTAATTAAAGTTAATGAGCTGTGCTTTATGGTAGAACCATGAAAACTTAATTGGAATAATAAGTTGTGAGATAGCAAGTGCATCTTCCTGGCTAACAACATGTCATCATTTGGTAAGAATAATAATGAATTTAATAAATAAAGCAGAGCCCTTCTAATATGTTAATAAAATAATGAAGTAGAAGGCACACATGTGCAAATGATGAATTATTAGTTTGGAGACTGCACACAATTGTCTGAGGAAGATGGATGGGGAAGTGGCCTTCTTGAAACTGTCAGCTACAGCTGCTGGCTGAAATCCAGTTTGCAATAGATGGAGCAGCCACGCTGACCTTTGCAGAGGGTGTGCTGCAAATGCTTCCAGCAGGGCCAGCATCCTTCTACAGAGCAGGATATGCAGTGGATCAAGAAAAGCAACTGCGCTTTCTTTTCATCTCCTTTAACCCTTCTGTATTATTGTTGCTGGGCAAACAGGAATTAAAATGGACAGAAACCCAGGCATGTGTGGCAGGAAGAGAGCTACAGTGAACAAATCAGTCTATTTGACCCAAATCACTTAGAGGCTAAGACAAGCAGAAAATGATGATTTATTGCAGAAACAGTCTTAAGCTCAAACATAGACATGCATACCACAACAAAAGCTTCTGAGGCATTATTAAGAATCAGTAAATAGAATAATTTTAATTAATGGGTGACTTTAAAATTAAATTAAGTGAATACTGCCAGAGTTATGGAAAGGCCTACAGTAATAAAAGGGATTGTCCCAGTAAGCAAACAGTGAAGGAAGGCTACAGTCTCAGGTGGAAATAGAGCAGCAGTGCAGTGACTAAGAAGAAGATGGGTCATAATATAGCTCTTAGTTTTGTCCCTTAATCAATGTATGACCTCATTCATTTCAGCTCTTAATGTATTGCCCGATATGAGGAATTGCAGTTCAGAATATCTGCTTGTTGACTTCAGTCCCAGCAGAGCAGGACTGGGCTATGGTAGGAGCCATAAAGAGTCTGATGTATGTCTAAGATAAGCTCATAAGTTAGCAGTGCCCAAGGAGATTTTATCTCCTTTGCAAGCACACAGGGAACAACCTACTGCTACTTGGAAGGCATCCACTTGGCTGTGCACCCACAATACTTAGAACTTCCCATTAACAGAAGGCCTAAAGCACAGACCCTTCAGCTCTACAAAAACAAAAATGTACCTCTAGCTCACACAAATGGCTGGTAAAAGCCTGCTGACACAGAGAAGCCATACACCCATCCACTGGCTGCAGGAGTACTCACAAACACTCTCCATAGCTTTAGGCAATAGGTGCAGTAGGTGCTTCGGAACTGAGGCGATCTGAGAAGAAATGAATAAGGTAGTAATGGCCAGCATAGTGCAAATGTCAGGGGGTGTGAGACCGAACCTGTTCTTGACCTGCTGCTGGGAACAGCTGTTAAAAGATCAGACCACGTGTGAACTAAGGAGAAATTAACAGTGAAGCACTTTGAATGGAAGCCAAGCATTAGTGAGTCTCTGACCAAACAAACCCCTGAAACTCTGCAGGTTATGGTTAAATACTACAGTCTGATGCTCTAAAAGTTAAGTACAGAAGTAATGTGGGGCTTTTGTAAAGCTGGTTTCATGGTCATTAGTTGCTACGAAACTAAACAAGGAATGAAGTGCAAGGGAGAAAGGCACTAGCTGGACAAATTGCTCTTAGGCAGTTTTCCCGGTGAGAATGCTGCAGGGCTGGTTCTCCCCTGGTGCTCCACAAGGCACAAAAGACCATGCCAAACTCAAAGAGCCTAGTCTTGACCACTTGGTATTTTTTACCCTTCTAAATATCTATCAATTTCCATTGCATTATGGCTGATTTACATTAATGCATTAGGGAGGAGAAGCAGTTTCACTGAGACAATTAAGAGTATCCAGCAAGGAAGGAGCTGGGGCTCATAAGACTTCAGCTGAAAACTAAATTGGTGCTATTGCAACACACAGCAATCTTCTTCTGCAGTGGGAGGGAAGGGCCACTATGTCTCAGGATCAGCCTAAGCACATTGCATCTCTAAGGGGAGTGCTCTGTGGCAGATAGCTGCCAAAATTGCTCTCTGATTTTTCCCCAGAGCTCCCAGCATGGGCACGTGTTAGAGCTGTAGTCAGTGTTGTCATGCTCTGGTTACTACCAGGAACAATTCCTCTGGCTGCTGTAATTTGCACCAAGGACTGCAGATGCCATCAGCAGATCAGAGAATTGTAAAGGTAATCTACAGCTCTCTTCCCCAAGTCAGTTGAGACCAGAATCATGGCTTTTGTTTCAGAACCACTCAGCAAAACAAATTTGTGGAGGTTCTACTAATAGGACACAGGAAATTACCTAAACCCTTCATTAATTTAACTTGAAAAAGTGATTGACTTGGCTGTACTACAGTTAAACACTCTCTTCCCAAAGCTGCTGAGGACCCAGTAGCTTCGAGTTAGACACTGGTAAGTAGTTTTCACACAGATCTGAGAGGCACAGCCTTGACTATTAAAGATATTGTAGCCATAGTTTTCTGACAGAATGTCTTATACCGTTTTTTGCTTCCTATAGGCGTTCCATCTGAGACTTTAAGACTGATTAAGCTCAAAAATAGACATCTTCTGCTCCTATAGTTTTGAAAATGTTTGCCTGAATATTGGAATGGGCTTAGTAAAATCAATGTCCTCTCTTCCTTGTCTCCATAACTTTTGAACTTGCAATCCTTACTCTAGTTTGTTCTATTTTGTATAGACATTTGTCCCCAAATTCTGGCCTGAAGCACAGTGTTAAGAATTCTTACAGAGTGTATTATGAAGAGGAGACATAATAGAGAAGAACCTTTTAATAGATGTATTCACAGTAAAAGGTGCACTGGTGAATGATTTAGAGAGGGCACAGAGTTTATGACAAATGTCAAAATGTTTCAAAGATTCACTTCATTATTAACCAGGAAATAACACAATGTATGTGAAATCACTGCTAAAAAAGAAAAGAAGTTTCTTTAAACTATACTGAGCTGAAAACAGGGTTCATTATAGAAACACAGATAGAATCTTAATTATAGAAGCAATTGCATAGACTAAGGTTCTGGCTACCCAATTTAGGAATCACAATGCAAGTATTTAAGAGGCTTAATGTGCCTGCTTCTATTCAGCTGTAGATAGCAGCTGGCTTTGGGAGTACTGCAGCTAGGGATGTTGTGAAGAAGGGTTCATAATGAAGGATAAATTAAGTAATTTCCAACCAATTCATTACATGATACTTACATGCATTGTCAGTCATTTTTGACCCAAGTGGTTAGCCTAAAATCTGGAGTTTTGAAAACTGCTTATACTAAGAGATTTTGTTGATAGTCAAATATTTGCTCCTGCAGTCCTTTTTATTTACCAAGGATGTATACCAAAATCCTGTTTTCTTAAATACAAAAAATCAAATGAGAAAGCTTTTTTGCTCACAGAATCCATTCTGCAGTGTCTTAGGTGCTCAGTATTTTGTATAGTGATGTGTACTACTCCAGCTTTAGTTCTATAAAGTGCTTTACATTCTTTTATTGTGAATTAAGAAGTCAGCTCTACATTTTGCTTTGTCCACAGTTTCTCTAGAGCCCTTTTTCTAAAGTACAGACTGAAACATTAATGACAGATGTTGGTCCACATGAAAAACCCCAAAACAAAAAAATTATTTTGCAGTTTCCCAACTGAAATTTTACAGTTTAAGATAAAAGACCAGTAAGACAGAAAAGCAAATGTACACCTTGACAGTACTATCAAACTGTCGGAGTCTGCTGAGAGATGTTTAGAACAGCTGTTGATGAAGACTCTTCTAGAAGAAATCAGTACTGGAGAAAGCCTTACACTAAAAACCTCCTGTATTTAAAAATGCGTCATATATTAAATCCTTTAGTTTCCTGTTCTGAACAGGGTCCCATTTGTTGAACCTGACACAAAGGTCCTTCTTGGAAAAAATTCCAGACCTTTTTTTATAGGCTTTACAGAGTTATTGCAAACACATTGAACATTAAAAAGAGAAATTACACCTGGCCTGACAGATTTGACCAGGCAGAAATGCCAAATGTAATTCTTGAATATCAGGGATAAAAGAAATCCCTGTGATGGTTTCATCCACAGTATTTGATTTTATAGCTTTGGCCTTCATAGATTTGGTTGTCAGAGTAGAGGAGCAGTTCTAAAAGCCACAAGAAACAGAAACTGCCTTTGTACCAAGGCAGAGTTACCAGAGTTGCCTCTCCCAGAAGCCAATTATCTTCTGCATCCCTAAGTCCAGAAGAGGGGCTTTCCAAAACCAGGCAGTCTATAAACACTGCCTTGTGCTACACATGTGCTATTACTGTGCTATTCCTCTTTTGCCTAACCTGCAACACGTGAATAGGGTGAAAGAGGGAGAAATACAATGGTCCTAGAAGGTCGTTCTTTACAGAAAGAAAGAGTAAAATATTATTACAGGGAATTTGAGATAAATAGGACAAATACTGCAGTCTGACACAAGGATGATCTGACACCATGGGCTATACAAGTTCACAAGACTCCTCTTTCCTGCCCACAGAGCCCCAGCTCCCTGACAGTCCTGCTAAGTGCATTCATTAGTCACAGAAGGGCACATTCCTCCATCTTCTGGACAGCTACAAACTAAGCACCATTAGCCTCTTTCCAGCCATGCTCAAAACAATACATTGCTAGCTCAGAGAAAGCTCAATCTGCTTTAGCCTCAGGAAAATACCATTTTAGTCTTTGTTATATTTTTGAATTGTTTTCATCCTGACATATAATATGAAAGGTTCCACAATTATACATTTCTGAAGTTATTTTTAGTCCTCCCTTCAGAAAAAAAACCCCAACAAAACCCCCCAACAAAACCAACATTCAACTCCCTGTCCTTTATCTTTTCTTGTCCTGAGAAGTCTTTTGTGATTAATTTTCTTCCGCCTCAGTAGCTGATAATTCCTTTTCCTGCAAGTATTAAGTAGAAGGATTCTATCTTCCACAACAAGGAAATGTATTTTTTGAGCTTCTGCTGGTATTTATCACATCCCTGAGAAAGCAGGAGGCCTCTCCTTGTGAACATTATTTATTTTTGGATTAGGTTTGGGAGCTTGAATACAATAAAACAAACTGGTAATGTAATAGATGCCATGGGAGTGGCAATCCTCAAATAATGGCCTTAAAATCCTAGGAAGAATACTAGTGGGTAGAATTATTCTGTGGGAGGAGTTTGTTAAAGCCAGATGACCGTTCTCTTAATGAGCTCTTGCGGGAGGGAGCAAATAAAATTGATTAAGTAGGGAGAAAAACCCTAGGATGTAATCAGATCCTGTAAGCCTAGCCAAAAAGCCGTTTCAACTCAATGCAGCACACTACCTTTCTCAAGAAAAAAATTGGAATTTCTGCTCTCTCACATGTACTAATGAGAGCAGCTAGAAGCTGGAGCTTAGGTTAATCCTTCCTTTGCTGGCTGTATGTGTGCTCTTGGCATCACTTCCAAAGAGGAAATGCTAAAGCACTTCCTGGGTGAATTAGCGAAACCAATGAGTTGTAGCATGAGAAAAAGTGCCAGAAGTCATTTTCACAGCTACCTAGGTATGTTAAACTAAGTTAAAGAACAGTTTATGACAAGAATCACTGTCCCTGGATAAGCATCTGTTTGATGTGGTTTCCATTTCACTGCAGGCAGATGGAGCTCTCCCTGCTTTCTGCAGTGTCCCAAAGGCAGCAGCTGAGAATGTCACCCATGTGTTGAGCTTAAAAATCAAATTAGCAGTTTGTCATCTGAAATCACTGCACTGAAAGCCGAATGACACAGAACAACGCTTTCCCATACTGCTGACAAGAATGATTCAGTGGCCCTTGCTAGTGCCACCTGATCAGATTAATTTCTCAGCAAGCACAAAGTTTGGGAAACAAGGGCTGGTGGGCCCAGGATGTACTGGAATATCTTTTTATTTATTTTGAGATGGGATTTGCAGGTGTCAGTGCAAATGACAGGACTGGTGATATAGTACTACTTGGAAAGACCCAGCCAGTTTCTGGAGCTGCCCCTTTATTCCTGCTGGCACTGACTCCTCTTCTAGCTATTCTAGGTAGATCACTAGTAGAGCCAAGGGGTTCAAGTCCTGCAATACCTCCTTGAATGTATAGACCAGCTTTTATGCTATAACATACTGTTAAGAGTGTGGTGTTATTCACAGAAATGACTGAACCTTAACCATGAGGGCTTCCTTCTGACTCATGGGATAACGTTGAGTGTGATGTTAGAGAGAAATTATGTACAAAGCATTAGCTAGGACTTTCAAAGATGTTTCTGGAAGATGCTTTATTTGTTTTCAGGGACAGACATCACCTACCAGGTGTATTTCTTTGAGCGTCTTTTCTTCATGTGGTGTCAGATTCAGTGAACTGTGGGATGTTACGTGGGGCTTTTAACTTCCAAAACAAACTTGGATATTGTCCTAAGCCCAGGCACTCCTGGAAGAGGGTTTTGGGCCAAGAATCTGCTAAACAAAACAACATCAAGGATAGAAAGAGTTAAATGTCTGAAGAAAATTGAAAACAGATGAACATTTGAATGTTTTTCCTACTTAAGTCAGCAGGAAGGGGAAAAATTGTGGTCACCATAAAGAGACTAACAAACAGAAGCACAGAGGAAATTGCTGCAGCCAAGAAATGAGCAGAGGAAAGGCAGTTTACCCACTGGTTTTGGTGGAAGCCACAGAACTGCTTAGAAAAGGAACATAAGAGTGCTGCAAGAGCCAGAAATTGCAGGCTAAGGCCCAGATCCAGCGGGAGCTGGAAGAGGCACAGGCTCACAGCCACAGGCCTACCTACAGGAAATTCTCAGATCCAGGTCTTGGATCTCACCCACACATCTGTGTGCTGTTTTGCTGCCCTGGCCTTCTCTCCATCTGCTTCTTCCTACTGCTTCTCTTCAATGACCACTGAAAGCCCAGTGGGAAACACGAAATCTGCTGACTGGGGACTACTGACACAAGTTTTACAGCTGTATTTTTTCGTATTAGAATATCAAGGACAGTGGGACTATTTCCTGTATGGCTCCATTTTGTACAAGCCTATTTTGTCCTTTAAAATACACAATGTAAGATTTGTAGGGGATTTCTATGTCATCTCAGTTTGTTTTATCTCCTTGTACTTTCCCTGGTAAAACTGGCTACTCCCTTTTGCTCAATCTTTAATATGTCCGTTACACAGAGACTAAGATGGGAAAATGTGAACTAGAAAGTAGAAATTTTAAAGTCTTCTCAGTGCAAAATGAAGTCAGAATGCAAAATTACACAGATATCTTTGAACAGTGACTCTTATTTGTTACAGTTCTTCCTTTTTTTTTTTTAAAATACACAACTCATGACCTAACTCTGCCATAATGAGAAGCAGATATTAGAGAGCTTTTGAATTAATTACTGTAATATGGGTAACAGTTTAGATAATCCCACTCAGTCAAAAAGCAAACAAAAGAAAAATGCAGGTTAGCTTCTAGTTGCCTTAAAAAGCTATGATTGCAAACTGTTCAGTGCAAAGTGTTAGCAAAGCTGTTGAAACAAATCTAAATACAACTACTTTAAGAACACCACAAATTGACTGTCTCAGTCAGCATCAGTCATTCATGAAGAAGTCCAAGCACATAAGGCACAGAAAAACCTGTCTCCTTCCTCTTCAATAATTTCATTGTTCTTAGGGAAACCCCTGACCCTGTATAAGAGTTTTCTAATGGTTAACCCTTATCAAAAATATTGAGATGATAGTGGGGAATGATTTTATTTCTCCATTGTAAATACACAATTCAATTCTTTATCACCTGTGAGACATTTCCAGCATGTTTAGTATTATATTTGTTCAGGCCAAATAAATATAAAAGACTAATAGATCAATTTGAAATTTGATTCTTCTGATATCTGGAAAGAAGATGTAAATATTTAGTCTCCTTTTACACTGGATCTTTGTTTGTTGGTTAGGGTTGGGGGATGTTTATTTGTCTTTAGGGGGATGTTTTGTTTTGTTTTTTATAGGTCTCTAGATTTTAAGGTAGTTTAGATTTGATGACTTTGCTAGTCAGGTCTCCCTCCTAACTGCAAGTGGAATAATCTATTCTCACTTCCAGCTATGTACTTAGGCTTCACCATCACATACAGAAAGAAAATAGGAGACACCAGGTATTAAATATATCCTCATTCTTCATTCTTAGAGATATTCGAAAGAAATCTGGACATGATCCTGAATAGGGGCCTTGGACAATATAACCTGAGTATTCACACAGAAATTACTGTGCCCACCATTCTTATACATTACATGCAGCTGTGCAGCTGTACCACAGCAGCAAAGTTTGGCAGGGTAAAGTCACTGGATGTTCAGCCATGAAGTATGACCCTGAAATTGTAGCTGGAAACCAAGGTGCAGACTGACAAAAGGGATGCAGAGCATCTTTTGTGATCACCCTGACCTTATTTTTCCCTAAACTAATTTTTTCTTCCTCTACAGTCATGTCCCTCTTAGAACCAGGGCAGTACACCTGGTTCTAGTTCATTCAGTTTCATCCCAGTTTTCCTCTGTGTAGCTGCACTAAAATTCAATAGCATTACACCAGGGTGAAGTCACTTTTTTTAATGTTAGGTTCTAAGCTACGTCTTTATTTATGCTGTTAGGTCTTGATCTGTTAGAGAGCCATTAACAGATTACAACATAACTGCATAAATTAAGAATGTCATTTATCAACAGTTTCCTGTTTTGTTGTTTTTGTTTTTAAATAGCAAATCAACTAAATCCCAGGAATTACAGTCAACTGCGAAACAATTGCAACCATTACTGAACCAGCTAAAAGCAGTTCAACAGCTGCATCTTATAAAATGTTACCAAGTCCAGAGCTCTACAAATAACTCAGGCTCATAAAACTAGCTACAATTACAATGTGGCTTATAGAGCATGTATAAATACAGAAGAAATTATAAAGATCTTCAATTTAGTAGTAAATTGAAGGTAGTTTAAAAGCTATTTGTAGGATGTAGTGCATAACAAAAGAATGTACAATCAAAATACTCTGGGTAAGATATTTCTATAATTTGATTTATTTTATATGCATGCTTTAAATCTATTATTTTATATTGTATTCTTCATTTCTTATGTAATAACTGATCAAGATATTTGGTCTGATTTTGAGATATACATCCAGTTCTCCATGAGAAGATTCTGTATAACTTACTATGTAAAAGCTTTTCAAACTGTAATTGATTTATTTTAAAAAACAGTCAGTCCGAATGTGACTTAGTTTTAGTTTTACCAAATCACATCTCTCATTCACAACTAGAGATAAAAGCCTGGTTTTACAGTATAATAGGTAAATGGGCCTCAATTTTTCTAAATCCTTGGTATTCTTTCTTGTAACTGCTGAACAGCTGCTCAGATTGCTGAATCTGCATTTCAGAGAGCACATCAGACTCAAATCACATAGAATAATCTGTTAGCTCTAATTACTTGCTCTACGAATCTGTTTCTATACAGTTTATTTTTCACTGTTTAACTTTGCTCTTTGCCATTTCAAATTCTTTTTAGCAATGAAACTTGTATTATTTAGCCTAGGAAACCAACACGTAACTTGACAGGTATCAACACTATTAGAAAATTAACCTGACTTAACATAGATAAACATAAGTTTAAAAAGTGGGTAGAAGAAAGATCTACCTCTCTGCACAATTCCTCTTAGTACCCTTTGCTGAGTGATGTAGATGGTTAAAAAGGTTTCTAGTGCCTATGGATGTAATGAAAAGATGTTACTGCCAGAAAAACCTTATGCATCTAAAATTATATAAGTAAGCAGGTAGGTAACTGGTAAATATTCATCTACATTTCTATTTTTTCCTACAAAATAACGTACTCTGTGTTGGTGCCTATTTCAAACTATATGCAAAGAGCATCACTTAACTGGTATCAAATTATTTCTTGGCTTCAACCAGGAGTGTGCTGTACATTTCCATTCTGCCTGCTGGGCTTTACTATTTTGAAATTAGCCCTGTGTGAATGTTCTTTGGCAAACCAGTTCTCTTTCCCTTTTAATTTGTACCCGAGAAACCCTGGTGGGGTTTTTTTTCTCATGTTAGAACAACTTCACAATCTGGTCTTCCATTCAAAGTTGGGCATAAGAGACTGGCTTGGCAGCCTGGCACAGAAGCTTTCCTTGTACACTCTCTCTCCCCTATACACACATTTAAAAGGATCTATTGATCCATTCACTGGAAGGATGAGAAATATGGAGTGCTGGGAAGACAGATAATATATAAAATTTTATTTACTTCTAAAATTTGGTGGACGTCCTGTATTTGCAGAATAATTTGTTGTTACAAGCCTCGAGATATACACTTGTATATGAATTGTGCCTTTTTAGAAATTACCTGGGTAGATAGATGAATTATGTAGCTCACTACATAAACCCTAAACTGAGGGCATGCTCCTAAGTAAGGGTCCTATGTTTGTTGAAGCTCTTTTAACTAAGTGTATTTGCTAAAAAATGAGAGGGGGAACAGGCATTCCTTTTGTAAATTCAAGCCATGTACGTTTTTCTGAGAATCCAACAAAATCTCTGTAGTATAATCCAGTGATTTCAGTTCCTTTTTTTTGACTGCTTTGCCAACCTAATGGAGACAGCTCTGGTCTGAGCTAAGGAAAAAATGAGAGAGCCTTCAAACTCCCCTGAGAACCTCTATTCCACCTCTGGCCTGCTTCCAGTACAGCAGTAATTGTACAATTATAGCAGCATTATATATAGAAAATTAACATGAATTCTTAAGTCGTTCAACAATAGTTAGGCATAATTATTTACACTGTAGTCACAGAATTTCTGAGAGGAAAAAAAAACCTCTAGGCTTTTAGGGAAGGAAAATTGTAGCAATTACTGGCCTAGTAGTTCATTGATATATTTGAAAGAAAGATTTTTTTAACTACTTTTACCTGCAACACGAGCTCTAATGCTGCAATCAGCCTGCACGTGCTCACTTCAGGAAGCAGAGGGAGCTGTCTGATGGCAATTACAGCTCTTACAGCCAGAGAGCCAGGTCACAATTAGCAATCTGGGACTTCACATCATAGCTTGCATAAAGACAGGCCTCGTATGCTCGGGAAGACAAAAGAAGACCCCTCACATTATACTGTAAGATAAAGCTGGTATTTAATTTGTACCTACAGAATAATTACATTTGCTATGACTGAGTAAAAACTAACAACTACTCACTGATATAGGGTATTTACCGCAGGGAAACTAAACTTGATTCTTTTGTAGTGGGAAAATCCTCCACACCTCTTCTTGAGAAGTTGAAGGCCAATAGAAGAGCCATGATGATCAAAACAGTATGAAGAAATATAGTACCCCTGAAACATAACTGAGTCAGGTACAAGTAATAGTCTTTTAAAGTGCAACCAAGATATGTGAATACAGTGAGTTATCAGCACACCTACTGGCAAATTAAAACAATGAGTTATTAAGAGTCCTGGTTATAATGTATTAGTAAAAGTAATTTTTTTCATAGATAGGAAATCCTGCTGTAATCAAAACAGCTGTGGTTCTTTGGTTCAGCACTGTTAAACCCAGCATATGGAGATGTCATCCTGCTGCCCAGTGAAGCTGTACTCCTCAAGATAATCAAGAGCTGTGCTAGCGTGTTTAGTGATGGCCAGTGCTGTGCGCCTGGCGGGAGAGTGAATCACCTGGAAGAGACAGTCAATAAGGTCCTCGTCTTCAGAAGCTGCTCACAGCCAGAAAATGCAACAAGGAACCAGAAAAAGCCTCACACTAATGGAAATAAAGAGTTTATCTAGTGGTAAGCCTGGATGTATACCCACAAGAACAAATGTCAGTCTTACCCTGCGGGCAGCCTTCCCAAAAATAAAGGAAGAAGCTTAATTGAGATTAATGGCCTTTTTTGCTGAGGCTTGTGGGAAGTCCTAATAAGGCAATGTGTTAAACAGTGAATGTAATTTATAATACATGCAAACTTTAGAAGATATAAATAACATATGACACTGAATGAGAAATGTCTTAGGCCTTTCTCACGTTGTTTTTAGAGACACTTTCACCTGTTGGATTTAAAGTAGGATTCAAGTTTCTATTTTTTGGAAGGCCAGCATGCCTGCTTTATGCACCAGCACAGTTGAAACTCTTAATGATGTCACAGTGAGCAGACACTGCTTCCAACCAGCTTACACTGTGGTCACAGATGATAGACTTCCATAATCTAAGCTAAAGTAATTGTATTTACATTAGTGTTGATTTTGCCTGTAGTGACATTTTTTCTAGGTTTTCTTGAATGTTAAACCTAGTTTTCTCCATTTCCCATCACCTTACATCTTTGTGCTCAATCAGTTGTGACACAACACCTTTCCACAAAAAACAAGGCCAAAAATTTTTACACAGTAATTCCTGCACCAAACCAAGTATTTTTAGATGAACCAGACTGGTATCCTGTAAAAAAGTATGTAATTTGAGAATTTCATATGATAGAGGTTTAATAATTTGTATAAACATCCAACACACACACATACATTCAAGGGTAAGGGAAAATAATTTACTATTTCCTTCACTATATGTTTGTTTAATATTATACTTCAACTGTCCTGAAAAGTCCTACACAAAACAGTCATCATCGTGCAAAACTTAATTTTTTCTGATACACACTGAGTTATGTAAGGCATGTACATGTTCTTTTCATTTATACCAAGACACATAAATGCACTCACAAATACACATCTCAAGTATACAATCTGAAATAATTACATTCAGATGCTGAACAGAGTACTTATACATAGCAGAAATAACTCAAGGTCTTTAATACTTTGTCTTCAGCTTTTTTCTGTTATCATCATTACGAAACAATGTTCCATTTTTCCTCAGTACATAGATCTATTAAAGCAGAGAAACAGAACTTTTCTTTATTTTTACCTGGTCTGCTTGTAATCTTCATCTTGCATCTTACCTTTTCTTCTAACTAAAATTTTAATTTTGCTTTGTCCAAAAGTCTGATTCTTTCAACTGCTCTAATGAAACACAAATCCCTCTGTGTTTTGCAGCAATCCTTCCTTTTACCCTTTGCTTTCAGACAGTGCTTGCGTCTTCTTATATCTTCCTCACTTAGTTGCTGTTCTTGAGTGAGCAATACTCCCAATTCATGTATCGTCACCCTCAGCACAACTGTCATGACTTGCATATTATAAAACACTGCAGAAGAAATTCAGGCAGGTGTAATTCTGTTGACCACAGAGAGCTGTACTAACTGCAAACAGTCTTGTTGTGGTCCTAACATTTTACTGAACAGTCTGTGCATAAGCTGAACATTCCTTAATACTCACACCACACAATCATCTTCCATAATTTTTAGTGCTTTACATGATGTCATTTGTATGCTACATGAATTGACTTAATAAGCTTTTTTGCATTTATTGTTCTCATGACTAGTTTGCTTCATAAAAAGATTTAACTTGGAAATAAAACTGTTCTTAAGAAAACCTATCCCATTTGAAGGATGTTCATCCTACCCTAAAGCAATCAAAATCAAATTTCCTATATACTGTTAAAATCAATGACAGTTCTATGGATAATGCATAGAACAGCAATTAACCAGAATTTATCTGTACAATGAAAAAAAAGAATTATATACTTTTATGGATTCAAAATGCACTCTTATTTTTCAATCTATTTGGTACAAAAAAACCCTAAAATTACTTTATCTCTTACACGGGAATGGTGGGTTACCCCAAAATACGGTCTAGAATCCAAAGTATAAAGCACGTTTTTCATATTATGCACAGTACTAATGTCTCAACAATCCTGTCCAAACTGACCAAGGTTCTGTGCTTGTGGTTCTTCCTTAGTCTCTGTTGGTACAAGCTCACATTCAATCCACAATTAAAATTAAATAGTTGCCTTAGCATTTGTCTTACTATTTTTAAGGTGAGGCATAATGTTACATGGCTTTTGTCTCATATTTTTAAGGAAACAAAAGATCTCACAAAAATTATATGAGACAAATCAGTCATTTTTAAGATAAACTTTTATTGAAAAATTAAAACTGCATTGCATAACTTCTTTATAACTTCAACATTTCTTAAACCACAAAACAGAGATTCTGTTTAAAAAATCTCTTCATATTTGTCACCATTCAAAAAACAGATTAAAAGCTTACTCCATGATGATTTTAAAATTCTGGATTATTCCCAAGGCCCCTGCTTCTAGCTGTGTGTGTACCATGAATGGTATCATCTATCTTCTCTATAAATTACTTTTAATAACACAATCAGAATTTTTCTCATTCAAAATCACCAGCTGCTCTTGATTTTTATCCAGTGGTCAGTCTTTTCCAAATAAATTGTATCAGCTAATAAGCACTGCAGCTACCTGTTCAGCTAAGATCTTGCCTATTGTTTAATTCACCCATGCAAAGTTACAGTGATTGTCCATGTAATTTTAGGGACAAAATTGCTACCTCCGAGTATATTTTAAACCTCTGAAAAATGAAGTTGCTCACCTGGAATTAAAATGCTTCACATTAGTCAATACTTTGAAATATCCATACATCTTAATCTCTCACAGTCAATAGCATATGGATTAAAAAGAAGGAAAATTCCAGGTCAGCATTAGTTTGAGAAGTGTGGCATATTACTCAGATGGAAATGACCTAATAAGAAAACAGATGAGTTTTCTCACTAATGACTATAACTGCTCTGTTGAAATCAGCTATCCAAGTCAGAAATTAATATGAGCATGGTGCCTGTTGAACACAGTATATGTAATAGGAAAACACCCCAGAATCTGATACTAGAATCAAAAGCTTTGCAAAAATGTAATTGTGATCATCTGTGTCAAGACACAACACTGCAGAAAAGCAAGATAAATGCAGAGAGTAGAAAGATAAACTTAAGCCCTCTGTCTTTAGAGACAACACCTATGCATTAACTGTCTCACTTCCAAAACAAGCAGGAGGAGCTCCATTATTCCCACCTAGCTGCAAACCATCAATGACAACAGGAAGAACGTCATGCTTTTGACCTTCAAAACACGAGTTACTCCATGAAATGAAGAAGCAGAAATTTTAGTTAGCAAAACATTATATATGCACTGAAGAGCTCTAGATCTGTGTCTGACTACATCACAGAACTGTCAGGGGCTTTGCTGTATGAATGCCAGTCAGCTGTATTATGGTCTTTCCTACAGCTTCATGATTAGGATGAAGATGATTCTCTTCACCTAGTTTATATGCATCAAGGAGAATTAACATCTCAGATAAATTAAATTATTATTAGAATATTGAGATGGTGATCTGGATACGGGGTTCATGAGGTTAAAATATTAAAATTAGAGGATTAGGGGCAAGTTAGAGCTTTAGTAATACTGTTATTAACAAGGGAGGTGGAGGAAATCAGAAATTCCTATCTAAGAACTGGTGAAAATCATAAGAACCATAGTGTTTGAGTGGAAGACACAAAATCCTCTAGTGAAGCTAAGTCACCAGTTACATCTCTTTGGATTAATTGTATTAGTTCATATTGTCTCCCACGAACAAGAAGAACTGAAAGAATTTTTTCAGTCTTCTGTAGCTGCCCTTTGAATAAAGTAAAACTGAGACCAGATTACAGATGGAAGTCTGAAATAAAAATGTGACACATGCTTCTTCAAAATTATCTTCTTTCTGTACTTTAAGATCAGCTCTCCATGAGAGGTCCTCTAGTTTTGATGAATAGCTGGTATCTATAAAGAATGACATTTAATATTATGGAAGTTAGTACTGAAGTCAGTGTGCATGCCAACTACATCTGTATGCAGGCCTCAGGTCATACAGCATGGATGTTTACACCAGAAAACGTCAAGTATTCAATACACAGTAATGCAATAGGCTTATCATTGAGGAAGACTGAGGTTTAAGATCGACAACTACACTGTCTTGAAAAAAATCTAATGAAAGAAATACTGTACTGGTAAGATTACTAGGGTGTTTAATGACATGAAGTAACAATTCAGATCTGTTTTGAAAATCATACGTCTAAAGGTCAGTGACAAATTGACAGTAATTTTTAGATTCAACTCAATTTGAAGAAAAGATTTTACAGAAGGTTATGAAAGAGGAATAAGCAAGAGTCCTATGAAAAGCTGGACAGGCTGTGCTGTAGGATATATTTACTGTAACAGCTTCTTTCTTCTCCCTGTGCTAACACAGCCACAAATGTGAGACACCATCCTCCAAAGACAGCCAGTGGGACCCGCAGGATGGAAACCTCTCTTGCCTGTACATGTCCTTCCACAGGACTGACAGGGGCCAGAGAGACTGCAAAAAACTGCATAGCATGACCGTATTGCACTGAAAGTTTCTACAATAATTCAGTTTTATTACTGAGGTGGAGGGGAGGGAGAAAAAGCAGTTAATTACTGACTTGCGAAGAATCACATATGAAAACACTTGGAATTAGCATATTCCATTTATCACCATGACACTAACTCAGTGAACAGAGGATTATTGAATCTCCGTTTTGTTCCACTACTCTGTTTCCAGTATGGACTTTTCCACTCAGTAATATTGATTATCTAATGATTAAAATTGATCAAGCTGCAGATGAATCTGGTGTCTATACTTTGAAAAGCCTAACCAGTTGAAATTATTGGGACAAGCTAGCTGTATTAAAAGATACCGAGATTACTTCTGGTTTTAGTTATTTTATAAGTTCCAAATAGATAGTGAATTCCATTTCACTAAAAGAATGATGTTGGTTAAAACTCCCACAGAATTTAGTTAAAATGGTCACAGAGGTCAGTCCTGAAATAAAATTCAAAAACGGGGGCCTTGGTTAGCAATCAATATTCACTAGAAAAGCATTCAGAACACTGAACAGACAGTCTGACATTACAATAAATAGAACTGAAATTTCTAATAATTCTAATAGATTAAAGGTATCCCATAATTTGATAGTCTATACACAATGTCAGGATTCCTTATCTTCAATAAAATTATCTGTAAGTTATTACTTTAAGGGCACTAGGATTTAAAAGAAAGTGTCAACTAATATTTTTGTATTTTTTCTTTGGCTCACAAAGACACTAAAATACCATAAACATTATTTAGAACTTCAATAATATATAAATAGGTTACATTACAAACGGAAGAAAATACAAGACAACTCTTCAGCATGGTAAATCTCTGCATATAAATAAGCAAATATTTTGGATACCTACAATTAAACAGTTATCTTGCTGTAAAACTATTACATTTAAATCCTTTTACACAAAGTCATTTAACAATAATATACACGATCTACACAAATTAACCTCTAAAAATACAGCAATAATATACCTGTTACAATGACTGCTACTGTCATCCCCTGATTTGACACTAAAGGGCAAGTACAACTATTTTACTCAAAGGTGCTCTTAGAGATTGTTGTTTTGTATGTGAGAAAAGCACCAACAATAAGATCTAATACTGTTATACATTTTCTTCAGCTCCTAAGAATCTACATTTTAGAAATGTTTCTGTATGTCTATTTCTGTCTGGCAGAAAAACTTGTAGCACATTATCCACATCAATGTTGTTGAAGGAAAACTCAATTTTCTTAAAGTGGAAAACATGCTGTGGCTTAGATCTAAGTTTATAACCACTTTATGTATATATATATGTATGTATATATATAATTATATATATATATTTATTTATACTGTACATATATACTGTGCAGAGTTCTTAATTTGCTATTTTAATACTTATTAATTTTCTGCTGCCTACAATAAATAAGACCAATGTAAGAGTCAATAGTACTTCAAGATAATACATTTTCCCTCAATAATATGATCTACCAATACATATATATTTCAGTAGCCTATAGTTGTTTTGTTTAAAGATGTCTTAGGAGATTGGAACTTACAGAAAGAGAATTTCCTTAAAACATGTTCTGCAGAACTGGGCTAAAAAAAATACCCAGTGCTGGAAAACAGTGAATTAGAGAAATAAATAATTCAAGCACTACAGCTCCTGCCCCAATCTCTCAATTTCCTCAATGAGGAAGTCAATGTCAGACTTAGTTGCTGCTGGGTTTGAGATAACCATTCGGAAAAAGTTGACTTTTTCGCCCTGAGGCTGATATCCAACCATGGTGGTACCTGACTCCATCATCAGTGCCTTGATTTTCGGTGCCACCTTTATCATTAAAGAGAGAGAGAGAGAGAGAGAGAAAGAGAGAAGAAAAAATTATTCTTTCCTTGTATGTCACAGCAGTTCTTAATTCAGAAAAAATAATTTGACAGACATTTGTTTTAATAAAAAATGTCTATAACAAGAAAAAGCTTGAAAAATTAAATATGTAGGATTGGCAATTTAAAAGAAAATTGACAACAATGATATCCTTTTTTTTTTTGTTTGAAAATTAGTAACGTCCCAGAGCATTCACTATGTAATAATTTTATATATTAAATGTACATCTCCTTTCTTTGTGCTGAAGATTTTGTCACAATGAAACATTTTCTGCTTCTGTATGAAAATCCACTCCAGACCTTCTTGAGGGTAATGGATGTTTTCCATTAGAATATTACATATTCTCAAAGCGTTTTGAATGTGGGGACAGCAATGGAAATTTTTTAACAAGATCTATGTCACAAAGAATATTTTTTGTTAGCATAAGCCGTAGAAACCTTCCAGTAGTTTTGCAGTACTGTGCATTTACCACAATCTCACTTCCTTGGTTTAATTTACAGGGAATAAAGTTCTGACAGTCTTAATATTTGGTATTGACTAAGTCCAGTTTTTCCATCCAGACCTTCATTCTCTTGCTCTACTCTCTGCCAGGCAAGGTCAGCTGTCTGGCTCTTACTGTTTTGTAGAATGCTTTATGATGTCCTCTAACATTTAGCAGGGTCAAATCAAATATTTCATCCCTCTTGCTGTTTCTTACCTCTTACTTCTATCTTCCTTTATTCTCTCTTTTTTTGGCAATTTCTTTATCTAACATGGGACTGGCTTGACCCAGGAATTTCTGTTCTCTTCTATTCTCTTTACCCATTGTGATGCAGTCATTAAATCCTCTACAAAATCTCCCAAGTTTCCCCATTCTTCTCCCTTCCCTAACACACACAGACACAAAAGAGCAATTATTTTTGACACCTGTGAAATCATTCTTTTTTTCTCCTAATGTATTCCATTCCACTTCTGTCTAAAACACTACTACAAAATAACTGCATTTTGCTTCCCCCAAGTCCTGAGTAACATGGTATCTTTTCTGGTGGTGCTTCTGTGATGCCTTCACTTCCCTCGACCATTTCAAATAAAAGTATTCCAAAGTCCTCCAAAGGGTATTCATTTTCACTGAAATGCATTAATGCATTGGCATTTAAAATCAAAATAAATACCTGAGAAGGAACTTAAACGTTTTCATGTCCCTTACTTGTCCAAGCATTTTCAAACAACTACCCTTCTTTTTCTCTTGTTGATAAGCTGCCCTATCCAAAAAAGACTGTGATGTCTGTAGGCCTAGCTACTTTTTGGATGCTTGTAACACTTGTGAGCAAAGGATAACTGAATATGTTCTGAATCTGGTTCTATAGGGAAAACATGACTTCAGCATCGATATAAAGTGAATACAAAAGTGAACAAATACCAGGGTCATAACAAGCAACAGAGAACTGACGTCTCAGAATTTGAAATTATCTTTTTACATTTAACCAAAAATACTTACCCTGTGTAACTTTTCTCTTCTCTCATCAGAGTCTGGCATGCCCCTGAGACTTGGAGGAATATACCAAAAACATACATTTGTATGCTCTGGCTGCAAAAAGAACCAAACATATACATCAATTAAAAAAATTATACAGATCAGTCCCACGCTAAAGGCTAGTCAGTAGCATATTTTATCACAGACATGAAAGACAAAATATAGTATTGACTTTCCTAGTCCTGCATGTTAAACAGAAAGAAATGGATTGCAGTACTGCTGCTAGCCTCTGCTGCCTTAGATTCCCTATACATCATCTCATTTGCAATATTTAGGTTGCTAATGAAGTGCAAATGCTTTTCACCTTTGTGCAGTTTTATGAGTAACTGTTTTTCAGGATCACATCAAGGGCAACCCAATTTTCCTTTCCTTAGTAAAGGGAGAAATTAAGTTTATACTATGACCCAAAGGCTTATGTACTGGCACTAGCAACAGAATATACAGTAAAAATAGCAGATTCTCAGTTATGTACACAATAGCCTCCGTATGAGTAGGTTGTATTAAGGTTGTATTAATCTTCATGCCCTGAACTGAGAAGGTCTCTGCAGAAAAGGAGGACATAAACCTGACATTTATGGTACAAAACCACATGTATTTGACAAGAAAACCTGCCCAGATGCCAATAGTCATGTAGTTCTTTAGAAAATAAGAGCAGTTTTGCATAGCTGTCTTGACGAACTGTGAGAAGCATGAAGACAGATTTGGCTCAAACATATATGAAAGCAAACTTACCTCCCCTTCAAAAACCATCTCAAATTCTTCTCTGTTTTTTATTTTAGTGTAGAGATACTCTGCCAGTTCCAGGCATTTATTGATCTGATTTTCAAATCCTACTGTACCCTGTTTAAATAAGAAAGTAGGTATTAATTTTATGGTCCTTTTTTTTCTGCTCTGATGCAATCATCTTTTCAGATAGGTTTCACTCTTAAATATTTTCAGGCAGAAAACATTTAGCAGTATTATTTCTTGTAACTTAAAAGTAGCATTAATAAATGGTAAAAAAGTGGCTGAAGGTGGTCCAATTGTAAATCATTTTGGTTTGTCTCATTTTAAGAGAATTTATAATGAAAATAACAAGGACTTACACTATTTTTAGTAGATTATTTTAGGTCTTTTGTATTTTTTCCAGTTTCCAAAAATATTATGGGTATTATGTCCTGGCTTCACAGCTTCTGCTGAAATACCAGAAGCTTGGAATGGGAATTCAGTTGAACGTGTAAGAACTGGGAAATAAATTATTTCCTCTGACCAGTTTGCTAGAAATGAGCATTTAATCAGCATGCAAAAGTCTGCAATGTGTTTACTGGAAGTCTCTTGCCAACCCACTGATATCTTGTCAAAATCATAATCCCAGAAAAAGTATATGGATGTTGATAATAAACAGTAGGGTTTTTTTCTAAAGTACACTTTGTACATGAATGAAGAAACAAGCATTTTTTCCCAAAGCGAAAACTGTTTTATAATTTTGGAGTGTATCATTAGATTTAATATAAATTTTATTTAAAAAAATAGACTCTGGACAGGTTACCCAACTGAATTCCCATTTTGCCAGCAGAAGGGTAAGAATAACAAATGAGATGACTGCAGATAAAGCAATAAAGATGGAATGTGTTTTCTGGACTACATGAACCCTCATCTTGTGTACATGTAAGCCTGGACATAAGCCCATGTTTAACTTCAGCCATCCAGGCATACCACAGTAGTACCAGGTAATCAACAGTGGAATCATCACTTGGGCAATGCTTCCTCAGAAAAAGGCTTTGTTTTCCAAGTCGTTTATAAAATCTATGCATTGAAATGTCATGCTCAATGGACCCTTGTAAGTCACCAAGGCTACTCTGCTGTTACTACAAGAAATCTGTCATAAGGTACATATGCAAGTGTAGAGCATAACAACAAGAGATCAGTTTGGTGCCCTGCCCTCAAGGCTTTTTCTGCAGGACTCATCTAGTAACTTAAACCTTTCTTCAAGTTGCCATCTGAATTTACTGACAGCTAGCATTGCTCTACAATTCACATAGTTCATTTCTAAGTTAATACTTGGATACTTGTGTGTTTAGAGACTGTAATGACACAAATATTTATGTTAAAATAAAGTATTCCATTACAGGACACTTAGAAATTAAATAAATACATTTCTGGTTTTTGAGATAACAATAAATTCTTGTTATTTACCTTTGCTTTCCACATCAACCAGAATTTGAAAATGTCCACATGTCGACCACACTGTATTGCCTTATCTCCAGTGTCATAGGAGACATCATACTGTTTGTCTGGCTGGAAGAGATAGCCTGCACACATTTGATTGCAGCCTTGAAGAATACCCTACAATGAAAAATGCATAGACTTATATGACTTAACTGGCATTAGTGCATGAGAGAATGTACGCATTAATAATGTATAAAAATGTATTTCAAATGTTCAGGAGAATAGTTCTTTGATAGGATGTATAAGGTACTGACCTTGTTTTGTAAACCCGAGCAACAAAATTAATTTCATAGCGTAAGGTGGTTCTCTTAGAAGTCTCTGAGTAGTCATATGTTTTTACACACAAAAACAACCCCCCAGAGAAAACATTCACAGATTAATTTGGATACTTCGTGATATTAGCTTTACCCACTTCAATTTATAAGGCTATGTTTTTTAAACTTAAATTTATGAGTTGTTAAATTACACACTAGAATAAAGCTGTGGTCTCTTGGTGCAACAGATTGCTACACAAAATAAAGTGAGAAAACTTAATTGAAGGTTTAAACTTTGTATGTTGTTCAGCTATATGACACTTAACATTAGTGATAAGTATAAGCACAAATGATATAAACTGGACATTTTTTGCACATAAATAAATATGGTTCACAGACTAATAGAGATCAATGGACTACTGGTAAAAATGTCTGGTGGAAACACCGGGCAGCAAATTCCTGTATGTTATATGTGATGTTTCTAAATGGTTTGCATTTCCTTTGAAGTTTATTAGTGTTTTTTTCAAGAAACTTGAAGATACCAGTGTGTCTCATAAATACAAAAACATCTATCAAGTTCTCATATAGAGAACAAAATCTTTCCAAAATCCTGCAGTAGCTGGCACAATAAGCATGCATGCCACTAAAGAAAGGTTCATGGTTCCCTTCAATAGATGTGTTTTACGAAGGGAAATAAATGCTGCAGTCCTCAGTTTAGAGATGGATCAGCTGGAAGAACAATGGCAGACCTAGGGCTGCTACTTAGAACTCTTCCATCCCAGTTCTACGCACAGGGATGGAATTAAGTGCTTCTAGTAGCAATTGGCACATAAGAGATTAGTAGACAACATCATTAGTCCTATCCACATATGGTATGGTTTTCTTTTTTATCATTTAATAAAAGTATGTATTACTTAAAAGAAGCAAGACACTAGGTTTGCTTTCATTGATGACAACAAAGAATCTCGATGCCAGCCCTAAAAGTACAGAGTCATAATAAAAGTAGCATGTTTTCTTTTCAACAGAACTGGGAAACTTCTAAACCACTGTGTAAGGTAAAAGCTTGCCTCTTACTTCAGCAGTTTAGACTGCGACCAAGTACTAAGACTGAGGTTCTATGTTCAATATATCATAGAAACGTGGGGCAGGTGCTCAGATTAAATAATTAGGACAGCTCTATTGCTGCTATTAGAATATGCAAAGATATAACAGGTGAGGATCTGACCCATGTTGTCTACAATTTTAATAAAAAAAGCTAAAAACCCCAGGACAGATAAAACGACTTCCAAAACACAATGCAAACCCTCCTTCCAAAAGAAGTTTTGAAATTAAACAGATTTTGCAGTACCCTCTTAAAAAGTAGGGCTTGATATTTACTTTTTAATTTTGTTTCTAAAAATGTTCAATTATTAAATATAAGGCAGACCTTCTCCCGGACAAGAATTGCAGAACATTGTAACAACACTCCCATCATCTTGTGAGGATTCCAGGTGACTGAGTTGGCTCTGCAAAAAAATTACACATTCAGATAGATCTGGAAAACAGAAACTTAATCTGAAGCAGTCACCTTTGTTTTCTGCTTTCAGCTGGAAATATATGACATTTTGACCATGATGATATCACTATGGATATTGTTACTGTCTGAAGTGCCTTTTTTCCCAGCTATGCTGTCCAGAAAATTAATTATTTTCATGTTAACATAGCAATGTCAGACTTGTGATTAGCTTATATTATTAGTAATACCAGCTAATTAGTATCAGACTGATTAGCTGATTCAGTAACATCATCCCCAGAAGAGTTCTCTTTTAGAAATAGCACTAATAAAAATAACAAAACTACTTTGACATATTCTATTCAAGGAACTGACAGGGAAAGTGGAGGTGTCAGAGAATTAAGGGGCCAGTATAGATTTTGGGAGAATACAATTCTTTACTGAACAGCTGCTGGAAAAATAGAAAGGAAATAAAAAGACATTCTGCATTCTTACCTGCTTTCCTAGTTAGAGCCAGAGCCCTTGTTTGTCAAGCCCACGGACTGTTAAAAGGCTCTAAAACTTCACAGCATATCCTACCATTCTGTATGTAAAGCTCAAAATTTCTTACATGTAAACACGAGTGAATGCACGAGATCACCTAATTTACATGTCAAACGGATTTTATGTATTTCAACATACTATCCTAGACAGTTTAACGGTGACACTGAAATAAATGTGCCAGCATCGCACATCCATTGACCTTTTCACCCTAAGTAATTAATTACCAAGCGTTCCCTTTATTCACCATGTTCCAGAAAATCAAAGTGCATAATTGTATTTCACAGACTATACATGTGTTTTTACAGTGTGGTTGAAAGAAAATTAAAAGGTATTTCCTCCTCTTCTACACCCTGCTCTCAGAGGACACAGACACAACCACAGTTTCTCTGTTTTGAGCAACACAGTGATGTCTTCACCCCAGCCTGATGACTGCTGCTTTCTACATACAATTCCAACCCCTGTATGTGCTAGGTTAGACTGTAGCACCCCTCAACTAAAAGAACGGTGCCATGCTGTACCTGGGGACTTCACCATCCATCTAACATCAGCTGCTTATGCAGTGCAAACCAGCAGATAAATAGCTCAGACTTAGGAGGCAATTATCTTTTAGAAAAACTTCACTAATAGTTCAGATGGAGCGGTCAGGAAAAAGGAATTTATATAAAACTGATTTCCTTTTTAAAACACCATGCCTTCAGTTTAGCACATTCATTTAACTTTCAGGGTTTCAAACAAAGACAATTTTAAGCTATTCCTCACAAGGAGCATCAGGTGTGTTTTAACATGAAGCTGTCACTCTCTCCTCCGTGCAGCCCCCAGCCAGAGGCTGTCCTACAACAGCCTCTCCCAGCCCTGTGCCATGGCAGCATGCCAGTCCTCCTTGCCAGTGTGTCCAAGCAGGCCAAGTAGGACCTGAGTGTTAGCAACAGACCCCAGCTGGGGCCCATGACAGGCAATTACACCGTACACGTGGGCCCCATCCTGTGTTTCAAGATCTGTACAGCTGACTAGCAAAGAAATAATTTCATGCTTCATGGCCTGCTGCTTTCTGTATTTGCTTAAAATTATGGCCTTAATTAGCACCTCAGGGTTGACCTCAGGTCAAAAGGGGTGTGCCAAACTCCTGTGACCAAACCTCTGTATCTTAACAAAATTATTTTGCAATGCTGACTTAATATTAGACACGTCGTCATGAGTCACAAGCAAACTGGACTGGGCAAAGGTTGATAGGATTCTGCTGCTTCAGAGTACTCTACACTACATGCTGCTGTCATTGTGACAAAAGGGTCTACGTGGTTCTGCTGTCAGTTCTTTCATATCCAGTCCTATTCTTGATGTTGTACTTATTCTTCACTTACTGTATGAGATGCCCAAACCTAGGACAGTTTATTTGTTTCCCCTAAGGAAGAGCATTGCTCACTGTACTCATTTTACATGGTGCCTGCGTTCAGAATGGCAAACTCAAGGAAGCAAGTTGGTACTAATTTAAAAGTATATGGATAGAGGTTGCTTCAAATATTTTTTGCTTCCCTGAAGGCTGATATTTGCAATGATGGAAAATATCTAAAGTTTCTAATTCTTCATTGCCTTCCTGATTTCCTGATTTTTTTCATATGGGCACCATGGTAGAGCGCTTTCAGAGGAAATCTAGAGACCAACACACTCATGGGTTTCATCTTCTACACACTTGTCATCATTGGACATGGGAACAACTGTGCCAAAGACTACACCTGGACGGACTCCTGAGTCAAAATTGTAAGGACCAGTGGGAGGATCACGCTCTCACTCTGCTATCACTACCAACACAAATGCTTTGCCTCTTTAAATTTGATTCAATCAGAGGCTGGCTTCTGGTCTCAGTGGTCATCTTGGTAAGCTGGCTTATGTACCTGGGGGTACACACATGCTTTTTTCTGCAGACTTCTCTCTGACCTCTGCAAGAGCTTCCTGCTTGTTTCATGTAATCCCCACATGGCATCAACACACAGGCCCCTGTGCCCTGAGACAGATGAGCACCTGTGACCCTTTCTGGCCTCTCTGTAAATGACCACAGTCTTCTCCCTGGTACAGCAGAAGTGCAGCAGCTCTGTCTATCATAGCCCTTTCAAGCCTTAAAAGTACTGAAACTTGCTGCTAATTCAGTCTCTACCTCCTCTCTTTGTTGCATACACCTATCTATTTTTTTTTGTGTGTGTGTATAAATAAAAGTAATACAAGATTAAGTATATATATATATATATATATATAAAGTGTTCCATTTACAGAACACTCATGAACATATAGTCTTTATTTTCTGGAAAAACTGCAAACATCTTTCAGGAAAGAACCTTTACAAATTCCCACTGTGGGTATTCATACTCAAACACCTTCCCTGGATTCCTCATTTATCACTGTTATTCTCAAAGCCCTACATTTCAGAGATTGTCTAGCTCTCATATTTCATTTTTTTCTTCAAATACTTCTCCATCCCTCCACCCATCCCAGACTTATGAACCCTAAAAAGCTATGCATAGAACAATTTCCCTTCCTTTTTGCCAAGTAATATCCTTGTCTTCCTTTAAATCTGCTGAAAACTTACCTTTCACTCAATGGTACATCGCAAATTTCTTCTGTAGTATTGTTTCAATCTCCCCAGTCTGAACCTTTCCCCTCTGTCTCACTATTGTTTAATGTAGTGTTCAAACTCCTTAAAGTAGCAAAGGAATATTTTCATGAATTGAAGAAGTGTCATGTACCTTATGAAAGTACTTTAGGAAAAGTATTACAAATAAGCACTGTGTAGTACCTTTCTATTCCATTCAGTTTATGACGGTGCTTTCGGGACATTAAGAGTCCACCTCCCCAGGCAGCCTGGAAAAGACAGAAAAAAGAAAAGACTCATTTTTTAGAAAAAGATCAACAGATTTTAGTTTACTCAGGATCTTGTAATAAATATTTTAATTCAAGGGAAAAAAAAGTGTGTACTAAGATCATTTTTTGCCTGAATAGCATCACTTTTTTCTTACTTACATCTACATGGAGCCAGAGGTTGTATTTTTCACAAATATCTGCAATCTCCTGTATTGGATCAAAGGCTCCATATACTGTTGTGCCTGCAGTTGCATTCACAAAAAGAGGAACATATCCCTACAATAAAAATAAAAATATAAAATATAAATTGAAAACACTTTCAGAAAAAAGAAGGGGAAAAAACCAAAATTATTCCAGAAACATTAGCTCATTTCTTAACCTAAAAACATTTTTCTTCCCATGTGAAAGACACAACATAAGCAACAGTAGAAATTAACTAATCATATACATGGTATTTTCTTGCAATTTCACTTCACAAAATTAACTAGTTAGAAGATAAAGAAAATTATTTTATCTAATCTTCAGTGAGGAAATTCAAACAACGTAGTGTAAGATGACAAAAATTCAAATAAATTTGGGACTTTTACAGCAGTATAAACAAAAATTAATTAAATGTGATTTGTAAGTCGTGATTTGAAGGCTTGGAGTTGTTCCTTTACTCTTTATCTACTAATAAAGAGAACAAAGCAGAACAAAGAAATCTAAAACAAAAGCAATAAATGAGAAACTATCAGATCAAAGAGAGACAATTCTGAATTAGATGAAATAAATGTGAACTGCTATTTCATAGAGTGCCCAAATGTAAAGAAGTTAAGAAATAAAAAAAAAATAATAATCTTGATTTCTCTTTGGTTATTTTATTAAAAATTCATGGGTTTTTCCACTGCATTGATTCAAGAAATAGCAATTACTGACTAAAATTTAAGCTTATTATCTATATTTAACAAATATTCTTGCTACCTGCATGAAATCTATAGGGTTTTCCAAGGGGTCTGTAGAATCTTTTATGGGTTTGACTAAACTTAAAAGTTTAGATAGAAGTAGCTTAGATTTTATGTTTCCGTGCTTGTTTCCAGACATTTACAAACAGGAAGTTGTTTTTAAAAGTCATGAACTACAGATGTGGCTCAAGAGTTAAAAGACTTTTTGTTTTAATCAGAAAATGGAAACCTTACCAAGACACACAGATAATTCTGTAAACAATACATGAATATATAATTAAGCATTAAAAAATACCTTTATTATATTTATGTCATGATAATGTTCTCTGTAATGACAACACAGGCTTCAAAGGAAGAAGCAATTTTACTAAGCCAAGCATTTAAGCATAAATTTTTAAAAACACAAACCTTTTCTTTTGCTTCCAGAATTTTTGCCTCCAAATCAGCTGGTATTATTTTTCCTCTGTAATTATCACAGAAACATAAAGATAAAAAAAATTGAAGAATGTATATGGAAATAATAGCTGCAGTTGAAATAATTCAATAGGATTTTCTCAACAGGCCATTAGCAACTTGACACACTGTAAAGAATCAGTCCTTAAACACAATAAAACAAATTTAACAGATGAGCACATGTAATCTATCAAAACTATAGTATTCCTCCTACCTTTCATTGCATTTTATCAAAATAACATTGTCTGTTCCAAATCCAAGTGCAGCTCCAGCTTTCTTTATTGAGTAATGACTCTGCAGCAAACATATGAACACGAAATGGAGTGGTTGTTTAATGATGAAACATTTTCATAACATATGTCAGTAAATTAAGAATTATCAGTGTATTAAACTCACATGCTCTGAGGTAAAGAGAACCAGTTTAGGGACTGCAGCCATGCCTTTGGTTTTAACTTCAGGAAAATATTTGTAGCGTGCAGCCATTATGCTGTACATGTTGGAGATTGCTCCTCCTGTGAATGAATAAATAAATGAATAATAAAACAGTAATAATGAAGAAAAAAGTACATTATGCCACAGACATACACGTTTCATTTGCATAATGCAATGAAAGTGGCAGTGAACTATGAAAAAATATTTCTCTGAAACACGCAGGCATCTGTCTAAATAGCATAGGACAGACTCTCGAGAAAGCCAGACTAATAATCAGAATTTCCTAAATGCCATCTCTTTCATTTGCTATCATTTTGTAACACATTCCTAAAAAGTTCAGCTTTCATTGTGCTGCTTTTGCATGGTAACTTCCTGTTAGCAAGAACAACAGGAACATATTAACTTGTCTGAGATTGAAGGAATGTCACATATTGAATGGCTTTATCCCATCTTACTATTGACATAGAAGTAAATGCTTAAAGGTAGATTTCTACAGCTGAGCTACTTCTTCTAAACTCCCTCACAGTCAGCTATGGGAAAGAGGCACTTCACAGGCTATGATTCAACTAATCTATTTTCACACTTTTGAAGAATTTCAGAAAAGGGAAAGCACCTATTTGTCTTGGTTTGCTGCTAAAAAGAGCCCTGAACAATTAGCTCAGTCCTTTGGAGCAGCCCTCAAGCTTTAATAAAATCAATCTCACACCTATAAGCCTAGGATGACTTCTTCCTATAAATTTTTTCATTGATGAGAACAAAATAAATGTCCTGGGGTGACTTTATGATACTGGTATCCCCAATCGTCTGGTTTATGTTATATATTAAGTTCTGCACCTTTAAGACTGGCTTTGAGAGCAAGAGAGGGGGAAGAAGAAGCGCGCAGTTTGTGTTAAGGAAAAACATCACTCCCACACATTTGTATATTTCTAGCAGATAGGACTGGAGATCAAACAGTTTATGTGGGCTGTTCCAAAGGCAGATGGTTTTGTCCTTTATGCTCTGTAACAGGATGGTGTTCCCTCATGCCAAACCCAGAAAAGTTCTGCCAGGCACCCACAGGACCTTCACATGGTTCATCATCAGTTGTTTCTGTCACTGCTCATTGCCTTTATGGTCCTTGAGTGGGAAGGCACTTTGTCTTGGTCTTTATGCTAGAATCATACTTGTGAATCCAAACAGATTATATCCCAGATAATGTGTCCCAGAAGGTGACAGACAATCACAACCTTTTCCTGACTGTGAGCCCAAATTCTTGCTGACCAAAGAAATCAGTACATGATTCTGAGAACTTCTAGTCAACAGGTTGCTCAGCACCTCCAGAAATGAGGCTCATAAAAGGGCTGTTTAAATGCCTAACTGTGCACCAGAGCCCATAGTCAAGTTTTAAATGCTGATCAGCCATAGTACATTGACATACGCAGGGATAAGTTTTTGCCCCAGCTTTTCTGTGGGATGTTTAAACAAAGCATTCCTACTTCTAAATATCTGACTCATTGTATGGCAGATAGAGTGAATAATCAGACACAGCCTATGTTTATTTTAATTTCTGAAGTTTTAGTCAAACCACCAAAACAGAGAAGAAAAACTCACCAGGTGAGAATATTCCATCACCATCTTTATTTGACCATCCAATGATCTCCCTCATCTTTCGAAGTGTGATTTGTTCCATGAGGACAAAAACAGGGGCAATTTCATAGGTAAACCTGTGTGGATAAAGCAAAACAAACAAACAAACAAACACAACATAGATACAGATTCTAAAAACATGTAATAAATTCCCAATCAGTGATTCTTTTTTAGAAACCTCTAGTATTTTAACAGTTTTCCTGTAACCTGTAGTTCTGATCCTTAAGCTTTATCCAAGCAAAAATCCTGAGGAAGACAATACTGGAAATACTCATGAATAAAACCTGCAGTATTAGTTATTTTGCAGCTTTCTGTGCAACCTAATGTTCAACATCACAGCCCTGCTAACATCTGTACAAGGTTGTCCTGTGAAATAACTGTTTCCCAAAGTGCCAATTCCACACTTGTAGAACAACATACTGCTAAATCCTTATGAAAACAGTGAACTTCACGGAGCCAAACAAAACCATAATTAGAAGTATTGAGCTAGGGTTTCAAAGTCTAAATATAATTAATTATGTGGATTTATTCTGTTGATGATCTCCAAGGACAACTTACTTCTACAATACAAAGTGATCAATAACTGTCAAGAGTAATTACAAATGATGATTTTCTAATTACTAATTACCAAAACCAAGTCAGCAGTCAACTATTGTATCCACTTAATGAGGGCAAAAAACATTACATATCCTGGCATGCCCTGATGTCAGAGTCAGATATGTGGATGGAAATTGACATCCATACAACTATTTTTGGTGATCAAGGTACATGGATAAATTACTACTGCTGTAAACAAATTCTGCTGGCTGTGCATGAGTCAAAAAAATAAGTAAGGGAGAAAAGGAACCAGAGAGAAATGAAAAAATCAACCTCTAATTTCCAAAGAATTCTATAAGAGTATGACACCCTGACACTTTGGATTTGACTGATATCCTCTGCTTGAATAATTGCGTCAAAACGTATGTGTTGTTTCTCTAACACTAAAATGATATTTTGAGGATAGGTACAGCAAACTTTAATGAGACACGATATTAAGAAGGGAACAAATGTCTGAAAAAGTTTGTCTTTTTTTTACAGCTACACCAGTTGCTTAGACTGTTAATATTTTCTTCAATTTTTATGTGTCCTTAGTTCATCAGAGAAACACCATCATTATTTTTAAAACATTCCCTGAAGATTAAAAATCTGTAATTTGTTTAATTATTGTGACTGCTATTTTCAGAAGCCAAAATACTAGTAATTTTGTTTTTATTATCATCAGAACTGGTAGAGACATTTGAAAACTGATCTGAAATTTTTGGATGCTGCCACTATTTACAAATGGACAAAATTAATAAACCAGTGTGTGCTAACAGTGGTTTGGACTTGTTTTGTTTTTAAGCACTGCAAGTCTAGAATATATTCCAATCTTTAATTAGGCAGAATGATCAACTGATGTTCACAGGAAGACAGCAGTGTATAGATAGCTGTAGCTCAGTGCAAGGTACTCTTAAGTCAGTGTAATTATTTTTTTCCCCACCAGTCTAAACACATTTTGAGTTTTTTCCTGAGACCTTGCACACTGAATTTTGAATATATTAAACACAAAGAAAACAGAACTTATTTATTCTATTCTGCAGGTATTTTCTGAGTCTCCAAAAACTGACAAGAAATAAATGACAGTATATGTTTATAAATTACAAGGCAAATGAAGCTATATTAGGCAATGGCTATGAATTTACAAATCACATCTTGTTCACTCTGCCTTACTTGCTTTAAACTTAAATTATTTTGAAAAATTCAGTAAAAGTCAAAAAATGTGTTTGGTTTTAAAGGAACCATGTAACTTTAGAATCAATCTCCTAAAAAAAATGCTGATTAGGTTTTTCCTATAGTTACAACATTTACAGGTGTTTCTGTGAATTAGTTATAACAGTCATGAGTATCAGCTCTTTGCTGAAAAAATGTAATAATGCAGGCTTTTTAGTAGGACCAATGCTGGAATAATTCTGCTCGTACCTAAAGGACAAATTGCTTTATCAGACCAAATCATTCTAGTTACCATTCTCTTGTTGGCCAGTATGTAAAAATCAGTCTGAGAATAAACACAGAGCATTTTACATCAATTTTCTATTCATAAGCATATCTGCATAATTCTGAAAACAGCAATATATTCCCTTGTCTCAGGTAACAGTGGGCATAAACAGAACTTCCAGATAATATTTATTTTTAACCTCAGCTGCTGCTGCATGGTGAGAGAATGCCCTGTGCTCCAGATCTCTAGAACTGGATGAATAATGAAATTCTGAATTTCCATGCTGAAGGTCTCATGACTAGTGATTGAGCTATGAATAGCACATTGATATATTATTTTCAAGTCAATGTGGGAAGCTTATTATGTTTAATTGTATATATTATCTTCACAGTGACATTTAAGTAATTTTTCCTAATGACAATTTAAAATTTTGGGAGAGTACAGATGTTTTGATTACTCAAAACTCACCTGCAAAAGAAAACACATACTTTTAATTGTTCACAAATATTTTAAGTACTGTTTATCTGTAGAAAAGAAAAAATGGCAAATGGAAAACATTTCCTACCATAATTCAGTGTTATTGTTGCTTGTGTGTTGTGTGCTCATGTAGCTGTAATAGGTTAGAACAGCTTCTAGGTAAAGGTCAAAACCTGTTCTTGTGTGCTGGAACACTGCTTAAAACAAATAGTATGTTCCCCAGAGCTCACAAGGGGTGATTTGGTTCTTTTTAATAACCTTCTCTGTCAGTCCTTTGAATCAACATTTCACAAACATCTTGCTTTAACCTTACTTGCAATTACTGTGTTACTTGAAAGCACACCATGTTGACTACAGTTTGCAGAAAAAAAGGGCACACTAAGCCTCACACTGACAAATAGATACTAAATTTTCAGGTTCACAGCGAAATATTTTCAAAATATGTTATTGTTTAAAGCACAAATGAATGAGAAACTAGCTATTTAACACCTTACTTTCAAAAAAAGAATGGAAAACATCAATTAAAAGAGTTACCCTTTAAGAAGTGACTGAGTGTGATGTTATTAATAATTTCAATGTTTCTTTATTTTAAAACATGTTCAGTACAGGACTAAAGAGACCAGTCTTACCTGCTGAATATTTGGACTTTGAATATATATAAAAACGGACTAGGAGGTTTGGAATGTTTTTACTGGTTTGGGAGGTTTTTGGATTGGTTGGTGGTTTTTGGTGGGTTTTTTTTGCTGGTTTTTTTGTTGTTGTTTTGTTTTGTGGGTATTTTTTTAATGTTGCTGGTTTGGGTTTTTTTTCATTAATTGCACTCTTGCAAAAATTCATCATAGTGGCTTACACTGACATTTAGCTTTCATTAACTTTGAGGTCAAGAAAAATTAGGAAAAGTTTCTTATTTGATGCATTCGGATGTAAAATTTTACTTTTTTTATACTTCCACTTATTAATTTACGCATGACTTTATTAATCTTAGACTAATTCCTTCATTAGCATAAAATTATTTTTTCAGTGTTACATTTTTAATCATTTTAATGCTACCCAGAAGACACTTCTTTACTAGCACATGAACAGAACGTACTGCCTCAAGTCTGCTATCTCTGAAGTCAACAGTAGAGAGGAAAATTAATTTTTCTGTATCTCGTGTTCTAGTGTTAACATGGCTGCATAGTGGATACATAGTGGATAGCTGCAGACTTGTTCAGTCTAGAGACAGAGCTTTAAAAAAAAGAAAAATATAGAGAAGATTGATCCAAAAGAAGGAAAGTAATTTCATGATATTATATTAGAATAATAATTTTTACTTACCCTGTGCTCTCAGATATTTGCATTTCTATTCAGTTTTATGTAACTATTTTCATTGTATTACTGACACATTAAGAAAAACATGAGACATATTTCCAGAAGACGTAACACTCATCATTTAAAAATGAAAATTATTCATATCTGTGACAATGCCTATCTACCATGACACTTGGCAGCCCATGTAAGCACCAGTCACAGACACGGGTGACAAGACACTGCTTACATGTTTGTATTAGCAGTAGATGTCAGCCACTCCCCAGCCAAGCCAATAATGTCCAGTCCTGTGGACAGCTGATTGAAAAAGCGAGGATGACCTGAAAAGAGAATTGAGAGCAACTTAGAACAAACTCTATCAACATCTCTCAGGTTTCAAATTTAAACCATCCACCCTTTCTGATACAAATCACAGGTTTGTACTCAGAACTTGCAGCAAACTTTTCAAAGCAAGTCCTGCTTATGGGGAGACTGATAGCCAACATTCACAGATGTCTTATTACAAACTTGAAAAAATACTTTGGATATGAGGTTCTGTATGGAATCATTTGCGTTTGAAAGAGAACCTTAGAATCGGCTGAGCCTGTAAACACCTCCGGGAGCTGCTCAAGCTGCTTGGGCTAGCCCATTTCCAGAGCCCTCTTCCGACTTCCGTCGTGCTGTGAACTCGGGTGAGGAGCCGCGGTGGGGGACACCCCCTTGGCAGTAATAACCTCCAGGTACTGGGGCTATTTGCATTTAAATGGAGGAAGACTCAGGCTCAGGCGCTTGAACTGGGGCTGCAGGAGTGAGAGAGGGGTGCGGAGGAGCCAGTCTCTTCCCGAGCTATAAGGACACGGGAGAGACGCTTCAAGGGGTCTCGGCAGAAAAAGCAGCAGGGGTAGAGGGCCCCCCAAGAGCTCCTCTACTCGGGCCCTTTCCCCACGTGGTTTATAAAGCAGAATGCACCTCCCTAAACAGGGTTTGCTATTGAACCGAAATAAATCACATTCCTGTATTCCAGCCGAAAGTGCTTTAACGACTTATATAAGCAATAATCCCGATTGTCGGAGGTCTACTTATCTAGCATGAAGAGAAGAAATTCCTAACAGCCGGGAAGGGGCGTTGAGGGGAGGTGTCATGATTTAGACCTCTCTACTCTCTGAGGAAGGACACGCAGATAGCACACTGGGGACACCCTGGCCCTAGAAGGGAGGTCAGCTCTCGACACCTGGAGGGACCCTGTCACGTCGGATTCTGCTCAACACTAGGAACATCAGCATCTTTTGACATGAAGAAATAAATGCGATTCTGCCCCGAGCGATGTCAGCAGAAATCTTTTGGAGGCGTGAGCCTGCCGGCGCTGCCACATCGCAACACTTCCTGACGAGGATGCGCCGCACCCGGGCTGCTCCCGCCCGGGGAACCCACGGCTCGGGGCTAGAGCCCAGAGATACACCACTTAGCTGTTTGCTTTACAAATCAGCACTTCTCTCCCTTTCCAGGACACACTGGCTGGGAACTTATCTTAAGCGACATTTCGGTGACCTCCCATAGCTGTTAATGAGCCCGGCATCTCCTGAGGCTGGGCTGCAGATTCAGACGCGGTAACTTCGAAGGGAGCTCCGCCTTGAGAGAGAATGTGAGCCCCAGAAGCCCCAGAAGAATGCGTGTCCTGGGCAGTCAGACAATCCGAGCAGCTCTTTAAAGCTGCACCAGACACCGCTTTGAACAGAGCTTGTGTCCGGTTGGATACCTGCCTCTCAGGTCCTGGGGACACGTCCTGCTGGTCCCACAGAAGCTCCAGGGGAGGTCGGGGTGAGGGGAGGAGGTTGCTCGGCATGCGGCGCAATGAATAGGGGAATAATGGTGCAAGCACACAGAGCGCAGCCACTCTGACTTAACTTCTGGCCACCTGTCCAACAATCCACGCGTTTGGGAGTGAAACACTCTCCCCTTTGATTAAGAGTACAATAATCAAAATATGCTCCTGACTCCCCTGAATCAAACAAACCACCATGTAAATAGGAAAGACAGAACGCTATGTGCCACATCTGTAGTCAAGATTTTGCTCGTTGAATGCACTGCATTGGGTTTTCACTGCTACAAAACTAACCACAGCAGAAAGCTGCGGCCCGTGCTCCAGGAGCCGTGGCTCGCAGCTTCCCGGCCAGAGACCGCCGGTCAGCGGCCTCCGGCTCTGAGCTCATCGCTCCAGCTCCTCGGAGAAATCGCCGCCCGCTGCGGTCGAGCTGAGCCGAGCCGTGCCGAGCCGTGCCGAAGAGGGCAGCGGCTCGGGCAGAGCTCGGCAGCCCTGAAAAGCTGGAGCAAGGCTGGGGAGGGGAAACTCGGCGCGCTCCATTACCGCTCCAGTTCCTGACCTGCTCGGGTACGTACGGCAGTCGGGGCTAGTGGACAGCCGGGATTTCTGTAGATACAATATAAAACATTTCAGACCAAACAGCCTGAAAGAGCATTGACTTTGCTCTAGAGCCTGGCTGCCGCTCACCCTGTAAAGGAAGTGATTACAAACCGGGATTTCTGTCTGATTCAGAAGGACCTGGACAGGCAGACCTCCTGGGTAATGGGCTGAAATCCACAGGGTTCTTTTATTAATGATTCCTAGGATTTCAGTCTCTTTTTCATTAAACGTTTGATGAACATAAAAAAGAAAAATTGCAAATTCTGTGTCATTTATGCCCTAATTTACCTAATGATATTGCTCTCCGGAGATACAGACAGCTCGCGTTTCATCAAGTGAAAGAGATTATGCCTTAAAAACTTGTTTCTGTGCTCTAAAAACAGCACTGAGCCCTACCCGGCGGGGACGGATGATCATCAATACATGAAGCTTCTGAGCAGAAACATTTCCAGCGCCCGCAGCCAGTCCTGGAGCCGAGCCTGCAGGCAGGCACAGTCACGGGCTACAGAGGGTGTGCTCTTACCTCTGCGAACTCAGTCACGCTCTCTTCAGCGTGAGCCTGAGAAAAGTCCCAGGAGGGACTCGCCGCAGAGTAGTGCTCAAAACCTACCTGTCCTCACTCCGTATTTCAGTGTGTCCCGACAATCCACCAGAATCTGCTCCAGGGACTCAGGGTTGTCCGAAAGCTCCAGGTTGAAGCCCTCCATGCCCTCCAGGAGCTGGTGTGGGTGGTGGAAGTCCAGCACTTTGGTGGATCTGTCAAACGTCTTCCTCACGTAATTGAGGAGGATGTCCACAACCTCCAACAGGAACTGCATGGTCTGCTCCTCACCATTCTTGGAGGGCAGCAAATCTGTGGGGCAAACCAGCTGTCAACGCTTGCTTTGGGAGAGAGAGGCAGAGATGAACCAGCCTCGGCTGCCCGCAGCGCTCCAAGGACCTGGAAACTGCTGCCCCAGCGCTGCCTGGTTGTGGCCGGGCATACTCCCGGTCCCTCTCGCCCCGTGGGGAAGGGCGAGCCTAGGCAGCCCACGGCAGCGGCAGGGCCAAGGCGCCCCGGCCCAAACACACGTCCCGCAAAGCTAAGGCTGTGCCGTGAGAGGCACTCGCTTCCTGTGGGCAAAAAGTACCCAAAGTCTGCACCTGCCCTTACCTTGCGACGTCCCCACCTCCACTCCACAAAGAGATTGCTTTCCCTTTCCCACCCTCCTTGCAATGGCCCCGTACCAGCAATCACAGGCTGCTTCATTTCTATTTTACTAAGGAGGATGAAAACATAAAATTACTCTCCTCCCGGATTCTGGATCTGGAGAAACCCCTGGAACTGCTGAAGCTGAGCTGTAGACGATCAGACAAAGTACTTAAAACTGCATTTCAGGCAGTTTGCATACCTCTCTAGTGCAGCTCCCAAAAAACATAGACGGAGCTTCCTTCAAAAACAGCCAAGGAAAAGCACAGTCTGAACGTGGCTGCACTTCCAGGGGAGATGAGGGCAAGACTACTAAGGGACATGCCTGAGCTGGAGCAAGGAGAAACTGTAAAGTGTTTACCTCTGGCATACAGATTGGAAAAGTCTGTCTCGGTGCGCCGGAACCTGGATCCTTTCTCACTGTTCTCGCATGCCAGCAAGCCCTTGGAGGACTGCCTTTCCTTCAGAGAACTGACGATCCGGCCCTTGTCTTCCAGGCTGTTGGTCCGTTGCAGGAACCCTACATTATTATCACAAGGTGCACAGGTCAGAGTTTTCTCACTTCCCAACATGTTTAGAAATATCGAAAGCAGCTCTCTAGACAACAGTTAAAAGCGGCGTTGGCTTAGATCTGACTAATGAGGTCAGGAATAAGGGTATTTATGGGGATTATTTGCCTCCAGGAGGGAGAGTTCAAAATGCCATCAACTGCAAAAACGCAGCCATGCAAAAAACAAAATTTCGTCATTTAGTGCAGTGGTAAATTCTTATTAAGTCGATCAGACAGATTCCACCTCAGTAACCAGCCACTGGAAGAGAGTTCAGGATGAGTCAATGCTATTTCAGCCTGCAGGCGAAGTTTATGGACCTAGCAGACAGGGGCAATGATGTATGATTAAAATAAGGGCCATTTTCAGCTCTCCTCGTGGTGCTCTCACGCACAAAAGGCACGAGAACAAGCAGCCATTCTAGAGCAGCCGTCCTCAGAGTGCTAGAGCTCTGTAGTACCAGTAGTACCCGTAAAACCCACCTTCTTATTAGAAGTAAGTACTGATGCGGAATTTCCACCTGAAAAGATGCTTTGATGCTAATAGTAATCATCCCCGGAGGTTTTAAGAGCTCCACTCTCAACCGGAAACGCATCTTTGGAGCCCAGAACCCGAACACAACTGCCGCTGTGATATGCCACGGCAATAAAAAACCCACTCACCCCAAGAATTATGGGGGTGGGAACCATGCGGAGTCCGCGGCGAGTAATGAAATCTGTCTACTTTAACAAGGCAGGGGGAACAATTAATTTTCTGGATTTGATCTATTAAATCTATGATGCCCACTAAAACAAGCATAGTGTCGGGCTTTTAGTCACTAAGGAAAACATCGGATTTTGACCTTTCCGTTTGCAGCGAGTGTGCCTGTATGTTTGGAAGAGGCACTACAGCGGCGCCAGTCTCCTTTATTCTTTCTTTCAAAACAAGCGACAATCGAAACCAAGGCTCGTCGCGGCTGGGGATACCCTCCAGAAAAGAGGGCTTAGCAGGGAGGAAAAACAACGTCCTGAGTTCGCTCACAATCGTCCCCCGACGCCGCTTCTCTTCAGCGCCCTCCGCTTTCCGGCCATGTGTCCCTGCTCTCCGGAGCCGTGGGGGACCGAGACTGTGGGCACCTCCCATCGGGAGCCCGTACAGGACCCCTGCATCTTGGGCAGGCATAGGGGCTGAATCTCGGGGGAGAAAAGGGAGAGACAGTGAGCTGCTGGGCCAATTGCTCCTGACGTGGTACCTGTGCCTCGGACCCTGCTGGCTGACCCAGCCAGCCAGTCACGAAAGAATTCTCGAAAACGGAGCACTCGGTTGGCAGGCCCTTCTGCATCAGTCGGGCACCCATACGAGTCTCCAGGAGGGTCGCTCACAGGTAAGTTTGTCGGAACAATACTTCCCGTGAACACCTCGTGTTTTGCGTCTTAATTCTGATCTTCTACTGATTAGTCTTTTTCTGTGACGCTTTTACGAATGAGACAAAGACTATTTAAGGGAAACTCTCTTCGTGCATAAGTTAAGAGTTAGCCGCCCATATATATTTATGCTGTTACTGCTTCTAATAGCTCTTGCAGCGATTATTAGCTCCTGCAACAGCTAGTGCTATTTGCCCGCTCATTAGGAGGAGGACCTAATACCGAAGCAGGTGCTGTCTAAACTGAGCTATGGATCCTCTTTTACCAGGTCCTGGGACTTCATTTTGCTTTTTTTTCCCCCTCACTCATCATTTTTTCAGGCTCTCAGCAGCGATGCTCAAGCGGGACGAGTTCCGTGAGAAAAGACGTCTGAGGGAAGAGCGGCGCTCCTCCTGCCTCGAGTGTTCCCCGCACAAGTGGCGCTCCCCTCAGCGTGCAGACACGCATTCCTCAGAGGCTGGGAAAGGAGGAAGCACCGCTTCAGTAACAAAGGCTGCAGTTGCCACAAGTTTAACTCTCATCGGGCCCAGCGAGGCTGCGGCTTCGCTGAAGGGTCTAACCTAACTAGACGTTGCGGGCAGGGAGCTCAGTCCTTGCCCGAGCGCCTCTGCCGCTGTTCTTCCCCGCCGAGGCTCCCCGGAGCCGCTGTGCCCTGCAGCCGGCGGCGGGGATCAGCTGCGGCTCGAAGCGGCTGCACACGGGGCCTGTCAGCCCGCGCCTCGTGGGGCCCGCGGGGCTGCGCGGCCGCGCTGGGAAGGCTCGAGGGCCGGGATTACAGGACGACAAAAACCCTGAAGGCAGGATCGCGCTGTCGGCCGACATCAGCCCATCCGGCTGTAGGTAACGTGTGCCGTTCGCTAAAGTCCATCGGCCACGTCAGGGACGTTCCCCAGCGCTGTCCCGGGAGGCAGAGAAGCGTAACAGCCGGCCCTCGAAGGCTCCTTCCGCTCCCGGGGAAAAGTGCATGACTGAAGCCGACCTTTCATCCGTATCCTACTTGAAAAGCGAGGAGAGTTCCAGCAAGCAGCAAAGTATGAAATAGCGTCCACGCTCCTTCTCCTGGAGCAGCGGAGAGCACAGCCTTTCTCAGCTGTAGGTCCGTCCCGCAAGTGCATTTTCAATGATGCGCTTTAAGAGACCGAGTTTTCGAAAGCCGAGTGACACCAGACTGACGAGGGAGTCCCTCGGTGCACAACGTGACCACAAACTCAGCGTGATTTCACATCAGGCCTCGCACAAGCAGGTGTATGAGCCCCCCCTCGGCCTCGCAGCCCTGGGTGGACACTCATCTTCCGAGGCGGGGACAGAACGCAGCCGTCGGGTGGTGCACGTCGGTGGCGGCTGCAGGAGATCCCGGTCCCCCGCCGCGGTCGGGGTGTTTAGCACCACCTATGTAAATTATGCTTGGCAGCATAAATCCCACGGAATCCGGAGACGATCCCTGTTTCTAACATGCATGGCTGCTTTGGAAGCCCCACTCTCCCGCGTTGCGCACTGGGTTTGGAATCGTCAGCTGGCCGAGGCCAAGCAGAAGACGCACCGAAGCAATTTCACTACACTGAGCACTTCCGCTGATGCCAAGCAAATATCAGCAGGATCAGTCCCAGCAAGAACAATTGCCAGGGTGGGAGTGTAGCATACAAATCCAGATACAGGGGATAATCTGCCCATATTTTTTTCCGTCGTGGCAGTTCATTAAACCATTTATAAATAGGGTTTTGGTTTTTTGGTGGTATTTTTTGTTGCTATTTTTTTAAAAGTGCTTATGTGCAGAGACGGAGAGGTTCAAGAGGGGTGGGGGTGGTGGCAGCGGCAGCGGCAGCGTTCTTTTCAGGCAGTGGCTTTCAATCAGAAAAGGAAAAGAAGCTAATCCTTAAATTGCTCAGTTATTTAAGAAGAAATGACGTACCTCTTGGATACGTAATTATTGAAAATGTCAAACACATAATATACAACCCAGATGGAAGAACCAACTCATTGCTTTTTCTCTGAGGTCAACCCTTATTTAAAGTTTGCATTCAAAATTAATCGATTTCAAATTACAAGCACAAAAGGAACAATTCCAAAGTGCCTTTGTGACTATACAATATTTAGGGTCCGGAATGATATCTTGTGAAAGGTAAGGACAGGGAGATATCATCTGCAACAGTCAAACGTCAACTCCTTTAGCATGTTTAATTAGGATTCTTGGCAACCTTAATACTTCACTCAGTTTACCATAGGCAACCTTCCCTGTATGCCTTTGTGAAGGTGTTCGATTCAAATAGGAGGACACATACAAGTAAAAATCAGTGGTCGTGATCAAACCTGAATATTCCACACTGGCGTCACTCACTATTCAGAGTATATTTTTCATGTAAAACAGAAAAGAGCCAGCAAAGGAAAATTGAGCATCAAACCACAACCAAAAATACAGCTTGTCCTGAACTCCCTTCACAAAGCCTTCACTACACTCTCTTATGCCCTTCTCAAATCCAAAATGGTGGGATATTTCATTTTCAAGTGTATTTGATGGCATTGAGAGAAGCTGCGCTGTCCCTCTCTAACCCCTGTAGTCTAGCAACACGGAGCAAGCCTACGAGTGCTTTACTTTATCAGTTCTGCTTGCCGGGCTAAATTAAAATGATGGTGAAAATGCCCATCGCTCCAGCCACTGAGGGGACTGGTAGGAAAATGGTCCATTAAACCCAGATCAGGAGCTATTTATAGAACTAAGCGACTACTCGTTAATGTCGCCAGCGGCTACCAGAGAAATCTCTCACAGACACAGGGCTAAACATTTGCACCCTGATTCTTTTCCCGTTCAAACTTCCAGGTGACAAAACGTTTAATGAATGAACTTCGACCCGAGCAAACAGGAAAAGAGGTTTAAAATTTAAATGTTCCTTTGCATCAAAAAAAAAAGGTTAGTTTCTCCCACGACATATTTCCCATCCCCCCAAAAAAGAGACATAGAGCAAAAGGGGACATAATTTCTATGCATAAGGGATATGGGCTAAGCTGAATGATTGTCCCCATCAGAATATGAAAATTTGACTGTTAGTCTCTGAAAGCAAAGGCGCTACTGAGATATCTAGAGAAGGAAGACAGCTTGTTATCTGCAAATGAATCTCTTGCTATAACGTTGCGATCTGATTGTGCATTTGTTTCCCTTCTGCATTTCATGTGCCTGCGCGCTGACTGGCTGCCAGCGCTATCTTACCAGCACAGCAAGCTGACGAATTGCTCTTTAATAAGGCTCTCGTTAATCTTTTTTCCCCAGGAGATCCGTATTTTCTAGTCAGATAAGGCTGAAAAATTTCAGACAGTGAGAGGCAGCGAACCGGCCCCCCGCCCCCCCGCTTTTCCTCTCTGACGGAGTCCCCGGCGGGTCCTGTGCCTTCTTCGCCAGGAGCGCCCGGCGCTGGCACCCCCGCGGTGTGGCAGGAGGGGTAGCGGGGTGTACAAAACCGCGGCCCCCGCTAGCCCAAGGGAGGGCCCAGCGGCGGGGCCGGGGCCGCCGAGCCGCCGGCAGGGGGCGGCCGGGGCAGGACCTGCCGGGGGCGCTCGGCCCGTGCTGCCCCCGCCGGGGCGGCCGCGTGGGGTGAGGGGTGTCGTACGGGGAGGCACGGCCGCGCTTACCGCATATCTTCAGCCCGATCTTCCTGGTGCACCCGTGAGCCACGCCGCACCACGAGTCGTAAGCTGGAAGAGAGAGCAGAGTTGTTCCCCTGGGGCGGCGGCGTTGTCCGGTCGCCGCGCCCCACCCCGGTTCCCAGCACGGATGTATCGCCGTGAGAAACTGCTGGGCGCGGGGCAGCTGGGGCTCGGATGACAGCGAGGTGACATGCTGGGCTGCCCAGGGGAGAGGAGAAGGCACCCGGGACCCGACATCTCATCATTTACTGGCGGGGCTCCAGGGAAGTAGCAGCTTAAAATAAAGTGGCGTGAAATGGGGTCACAAAAGAGTTCAGGAATTAATTGGGTGAAAAATAGTATTTGACTAGATGATCCGACTCGCATCATTGAGCCTCGGACGGACTGACGGGCCTCCGACAGCCCTACTAGGATGGCACCCTCAGGAGGGAACCGGCTGCTTCCCAGCCCCTCGAGTCGTGGCTCGGACACGCCCCGATCGGCTCCAGCTGAGCCCACGGGAAGCGGGGATCGAAGCCCAGGACCGAGGTGTAGGGTGCGCCAGCCACTGCCCCGGGCACTGCCGAGCCTCTCCCGTCCGTCGCCCGCGGCACGGGGTAGCAGCAAATTCGGCAGCGATGGACCCCAGAGGGCGACCGGGGGCGGTGGGGGGCTGACCTGGAGTTGGGGTGTGAGGGGAGAGGTTTCAGAGGAACCGGGACTAGGACAGCTCACCCAAACACTGAGGACAGCGGCCCGACTCTCGGGAAGAGGGAAGCGCCACGGCGCTCACGGCCGGGCGGAGGAGCTCTCTCGGCAGGGGCGCTGCCAGTGCCCGGGGGCGGGGAGCCCGTGTGGGCAGAGAGGGGTGCTGCTGCCAGCGGTTATCTTAGTTTTAGCCGTGTTGCAAATTAATTCGATTTCTGCGTGTGACACTTCGGTCGAAGGCAGCAGTGTCTGCCATGCGCGCCTGAAACAAGACCCAGTGCTGCCGTTCGCCCCCTCCCCTGTTTTTTCGTTTCAGAATAATGACAATAATGACTCCGATGCTCGTGCCTCGTAGCTCTTTCAGGGTAAAAGCTATTACCCGTTCTGCTGTCCCTGACAACCTTTCATTTCTTACTGTTGCCCGCTCTTTGTCTCTGATGCTTTATAGCATCGAGCCTCTTTTTAAAAAATATTATTATTTTTTCTGTAGGCAACGGTCTGAACTGCCTGGCAAGACTATAAGCTGATTCTCTATCCACCTGCAGCAGCCTTTGCTTCCCACTCACACCTCAATAACTCAAGGCGAATCCAGAGCAATTAGGAATATAACGCTCTGAAAAAGCTGCAATTAGCATCCAAATTTCGCTTGATTACAGGCTTCAGCGTAGGCTGAAAAGAAGCTGCAGCATTAGCATTTATAAAATGTAGCGGGGAGACACCCGCTTTAATACCCTAGTGTAACTTCGCCCTTTAACAGATTCGTTTTCTCCACACCCCTACCAACATCCCGATTTTTTTTTGTTCATCTGGGAGGTCAGTTGATTGTCTATATCTTTCGAACTTGTCTGTAAGATAAAGACAACGTTGGCCAGTAAGGTGGGCTTTTCCTCGCAGCGTTTTATTCGCCACGGACCGACCTCTCCTGTTCCCAGTAGGAAGATGGTTTCTTTGTGTAGAGCACTTTCCGCACCTTGCTTAATGGCGCGGAACAGGGCTTCACAGATGTATCATTTCGTTTCGAAACTGGTCTCTGTGACCCTAAATGAAGAAAGCCTTCAAAACACTTAAAACAAGGAAAATATTAAAACCTACTTGTAGGTCGCAAATTAGGTGGGGTGGGGTCCGGAGCATCGTTGGAGGACGAGGGAGCGGAGGAAGCCATCCCTTCAGAAAAGTCCCAGTCCTGGGAGTTCGTATTTCCTCGATATTTCTCTGAGGGGTGGGCAGCAAGGAATTTGCTGGAAGGAAGAACAGGCGGATTTAGTAGTCTAGTCTCCTGGAGCACCGGAGTCCAGTCCAGACGACAGCGGGCGGCAGCCGCGCAGGTCCCGAGGCGGCGGCAGGACCGGCCGAACCGAGAAAATGCCTCGACAGACTGAAGAGCAAAATCTTCCCTTCGCTAGATTTCAGGGCGCTACCCCCCGCGCCTGAACGACGGATTTAGCAGAGCATGAAGTCTATAGCAATTATATCGGTGGCCACTGAGCAGGGCAGTTATATGGCTCCCATCAAATGGAGACCAACGTGCAAAGAGGGCTTCGAACTCACCAGCCCCAACGACCTACAATCCCGAACAGAGCCCGCTTCTCGGCTTTACCAAACACACGTCAGGTTAAGCGTTCAGGAAAGACTGACACGAAGGTGCTTTTTGCCCAGGTCCAGTGACAGGCGCCACATACATGTGTATTTGCACACACATGTTTCAGCAAACCGGGGCCGGTATGTGCTCCGGCGCTAACCCGGGATCTCCCGTGCCCGCGCTCGCTTTAGCGGCGCAAATGGCAGGAGGGTCTGTCTGGGAAAAGGAAGGTGCAGGACCAGCCCTCGCTCCTCGCCAGATGTTCAGCTCTTTCCTGGCGGACACTGCGTTCTGATAACCAATATAGGGTCGCCGATCGAGAATGGTCGGGTCACTGCCCGGCTCGTCTCTTTGTCCCCACGGTTACCTGCGATTTATTTTCTTCCCCTTGTAAAAGAAAATGAAGGTCGCGGTAACGAAAGAATGCTTTCTTTGTTAGCGGCTTTTTTCAAATCGGTAGCTACCGGTTCATTTCCACTGCTGGGTGGATTTACACCCGCTTGTAAACGCAACGGTTCAACGATTTCAATTGAAATCAGGTATTTAATTTTTTTAAGACGAGAAAGAAAACAGCCATAAGCAGAAAATATTTTCTAGACAATGCCTGGAAGTGAAGTAACAGGTTAACACTATGTCTAGGGCGGTAGCTGTATCAAAACCCCGTTATTCCTCTATTCATACGACAGCGAGCAAAACCGATCTGGGGAGGAAAAATTGCTCCAGATGTTCCCAATGGCTTGGAAAAAAATAGGATGCTGTTTAGAAGACACTTACCGAGGGGGCGAGCGGACACTGTTATTGCCGTAGTCCAGGTTAGCAGGGCGACTCTCGCCTGGGAGCGACCCGCCGCTTATAAACTCTGCCAGAAACGACGTCGGAATACCAATCGCGCCGCGGAATTTAATGCGAGATGACCTTTTTTTCCAGAAGTGCTCGGATTTGCTTTTTTAAAAGCGTGAATCGCCGGCTGATCTGCTTCGACGCAGGCATGAGTCACAGGACTGCCGCCGCCGCCTCCGCGCCGCTCCACACGGGGGCTGGGGACCGCTGGGGCGGCCGGCTGGGGCGGGGAAGGGCGGCCCACCGGCCCCGGCTGTTGCCGCTGCTCTGCTTCACCCCGGGGCGGCGGGGCTGACTCCCGCGGCGGGTGGGGCTGTCCAGCCGCAGCAGGGGCGGCACCCCAGGCAGGCGGTTCTGCCGTGCAAGCCCCTCTTGCGGACGGAACCCGAGGCTTTCCCTAGACAGCACCGGCTTGACCCGAGGTCGCCAGCTGTGATAGTAGGCACCGCACACATCGGCGCACCGTTGAGACGACGGGGCCGAACTCCCACCAAGGACGTCCCTTCGGCCCCGGCCCTCCGCCGAGCATGGTGAGGGACTCGAATGAGCCAGGCGGGGTTCGTGTGAACTAGCAACACCCCCTGTCCCCCCCTTCGCCGTGCCGAGGGTCTGATGTGACCCGCTGTCTCAGCCCGCGGTTCCCGCGGCTCCGCTCCTCCCCGCCAGAGGGTGGCAGAGGCACGGGTACCGCTGCAGGAGAACACCTGGATGCCTGTGACTTGCCCTCAGTGCTGCCATTAGATTACGATTTTATACCAGACATCCCTTCGTTAAAGCCAGAAACATTAAGGCAACAAGTTTTTTGTACCTCTGACTACCCCATGTTTGCGTTACTCCATCCCACACCCCGAATATGCTTAGCCAACATTTTGTGGTGGTGACCGCGGTGCTGTATTTCAGCATGCCACAGTAGCTACGCAGATGCCTAAACCAAGCCCTTCTCAAAAGGATGTCACGTAAGGGGCTGGGAGAAATCTGCAATGAGACGAGAGGAGGGGATACAACCCGCTGGAGCCAGAGAATTTCATCGTGTGCAGGAGATGATGGGCAGCACTATAAGCAGCAGGGCTTTGTCCTTTCTGAAGGACTCGAGGGAAAAGCAAAAACTTACAAGCCCGTTTTGTAAAGGAAACTGTCCGACTGCCAGCACAAAGTAGCCAAGACGACTGTTTTACTCTCTAGGAACTGGACGTGCAACAAAAACACTGACATCACAAAGACTAGTTTTTAAACATAGCTTTATAGATATTAATGGCCCTAGCTGACACGACCTTTTCTTATAGCTAGACTATAATTTTAAAGCTGGTTTCAACCAATTGAGCAAAGCATTTGCTCAGTACAGAGTGTGAAAAATAAAAATATAACTCTAACTAATTGTCTTTATAAACGTAAACAAACGTTCAAAGGAAGTAATGGCAGAATTGCAGTACAAAGAGTCAACGAAAGGCCACGCGAAGAACCCCTAAGCCATCAGTGACTGTGAGGCACAACCCAGCCGGGTGTATGTCCGACACGCTTATTCCTTCCCTTCTGGCTTTCCAGAAGTGCATGTATCTGGAATAAACAGACATGATTACATTTATGTTTAACATAAATATTTACATCCTCGTAGAAGCTGAGGCCCGTGAGGGGAAGGAGCCAGACAATGAAGGCCAGTGAGCCTTCCGTGGCACGCTGGAAACACTCTCCAGCGCCGCGAGGAGTCCGGCTGCGCGGCGCTCCCGGCTCTCCCCTGCGCTCAGCACCGCGGACAGCGCCCGTAGCAGCCCGGCCGCGCAGCCCCTGAGCCGTGAGCAGCACGGTCGGGGGCGCGGGCAGCGGCCTCGCACGGCCCGGGCGGCTGTGAGGAGCTCTCGATCCCTCCCGGCCATGCAGGACGATGCCGAGAGCGAGTCCCACCGAGCCCGGCCCGCTCCCCGCCTCAAGGCCCCTCTGGGTGGCGCTGCATCTCAAGCGCAGACGCTCCGCAAAGGCCTGCGCAGAGCCCTCCCGGCCGCTGCTGCGGCTGCTCCGAGCCCCTGCACACCATGAGCTATCCGTCCTGGCCCCGGCGGCGGCAAGGGGAAAGCAGCAAACCCTGGGACTCCGCGGGTCCCTCCCTCGCTCATCTACAGCGTGGCTGTACAGCACGCCCGGAAACGCTTCCTAACTCTCATTTGCAAAGGACCCGCTTGAAAATCCGTACAAAACCCGAACCACTCCAGCTCAGCGGCTTCATTCTGAACTCCCACACCAACTGAAATCTCTGAAACACGCTTGCCAGGTGTACATACACAGGCTAGGGCACTTAGAGATGTGCCACTTTCACCGAGAGAGTTCAAAGTCTTCTCGTTCAGCTGTGCTGCTCAAGCAGTCTCCTTGCATGTGATTGTCCCTTCCCTGACGCTGCTGCTCCAGTGCACTCTAGGCACAGCTTACAGAGAATCTCTTCGCAGCTGGGGACCCAGAAGACTTGGGCTTTACTTTGAATCCAAATCCATTGCTGAGGATGTGAAACACTCAGTAAAAACCACTGATAGGCGGTATCAGCAAGACAGTAGGATGAAGATATATAATTACCTTAGCTGAAGCTTGTAAGCAGTGCATCAGTTAGAACTCACTTTAAAAAGCCAGACCATGGGGTATTTCTTGAATTCACCTCCATCCACAAACTGGACATGCTAAAATATGAATCTTGAATACCCTAGTGGACAAAGGAATGAATGTGATGCAGTAAATATCTTTAGTAACAAAGACTACTGGATAGTTACATAGTTTTTATAGCTGTGGACATGTAAACAATGACTGTCAAGCAGAAAAAACACTATTCCTACTGCAACCTGTAGATTTGAAAAGTCATTGTGTTTGGAGCTGCATACAATATTTTGAGATGAGTGCCTCCTGCCTACACTGTAAGGAGGTCACAATGTAACTACATGACAATGTAAAGGCAAATAGACAAAAGTCCCTGTGCCATAACATTTCTTGTTTCTTCATATTCTGAAGTATAGTGACATTATATATGCATTTATCTACAGGCAGGGCAGTAAACTTGACTTCTGGTGATTATTATTTTTATTGTGAGAGGTTCCCTCCATGAATGGTCAGTGTTGCCTTTTAATTGCCATTTTGTGTGGATTACAAAATTTTTAGCAGGCCGGGATTAGGCAAACTCTTTCCTTGAGAAACTGTATACAGTTGTCCTTGGAATTGTATACAACAATAAATGCACAGAACACACACATCTGTGATGTTTCTGGACTTGTGGGTTTGTATTTTTGTCTTTGCAGCTTGTGGTTTTTATTTGGGTTATATAATTATAATTTTTAATCCAGTACATTATTACAAAATACACTTATTGCATCTGGTATCTCTTGCTTTTCCTACCATTTCTGGTATACAAAAATGTCTACTTTATCTGTATCTTAGACAGAATGGAATAATTTAAATAATAAATTTCATTAACTCTTGACACAGAAAAATTGGAAAATTATTCAAAACAAAGTATTTTAGAACTTTTCTGGCTATCATCTTCAGTACTTAAAAACACAGGTAATAAATTCCTCTATATCTGTGGCAAAAAAACTGAATATGCTGGGAGAAAAAATAACAAATTAGTGCTTTGATTATTTGGCCCTGTCCAGAAAATTCTACAAATGGAAATCTGGTGAAGACTTTCGATTTATACTCCTACTCTAAAGATAATTTTTGCTATTTTCTGTCACTTGACAAAAATTAATTGAAGATGAATATACATTTGCTTTGGGTTTTATGAACACTCAGTACTGATGTACCCAACTGGCCCATATTTAAAGATCATGTACATCACTTGAATTCCAAAGATAGCTCAAGATGAACTCCCAGACAAAACATTCAGCACTGCTGTAATGAAGGGCATTTTAAAAAGTCTAATCTGAAACACACTGTTTTACATACTTTGTGGCTTCTTGTTTCAGGTTGTCCCTTTCCTGATCCATGCTAGCATGTCTTCTTGTCCATTTTGATCTGCTTTATCTGAAAAACATCCCCAAAACAACCTATATCCTGAAGCAATAGCAGCTGAAAATCCCGTCTCCCAATACCCCCCAAAAAACCATAGAAAGAAACAAAGAATACCCTTGCTTTCAAGCTGTAACAAAATAAAATCTTTCTTATCTAGATGGATCAAACAGAGTTACTTAAGTTAGATAACTGTGACTGTAATGTAAAAAAATAACAGAAGTGATAATACACACACTAAGTCCACTCTCTACCAGTTTTAGGAGATCGCAATTTTACCCGGAAAGAAAATTTATTTCCCATCTCCCCCAGTAACTCTGTAGAGCCAAGACAGCTAATGCCTGATATACTTCCTCTTATATTATAGCTGTTACATATTACTGAATTATATCTTTTTATCCCATAGAAGGGCATCAGTTTATGATGAGAACATTCAGGAGTTTCAGGAGTGCTGTTGCAGGAGATCATACAGTTTGACTCTCCAATCTCATAACAAATTTGGAGAGCTGGATTCTGGGACTTTTTTTAACACATGATTGTTTAAATTAAGCATATTTCATAAATAATCCTCAGGAAACAAGAAGCATGGGCTTTTCTGCTACTTTAAAAAAACACTTGTCAAATCATAACTCAGTTTCAGGTATGGGCTTTTCAAGTCTCAAAAGTTTTTGTGATCATTAGAGTTGTGATTTGAGCTAGACTTTGTTTGTTTTGGTTGCTTGCTTTGTTTTTTTTTTTTTGTTTTGTTGGTTTGTTTTTATTTGATTTTTCCCCTTTCCCCCCTCTTTGCTCAGTGGTGGAGGAGTCAGGTTTTGCCCTGACAGGTTTGTTAGTTCATCCTGGACAGATGTCAGTACTAGTGAAATTGCAGACTTTCTGCAGGACTGCTTTTGAAACCCTTCTTTCCTCTGGTTTCTTTTCAGCTACACTATTACAGAAATGGAAATAAAAATTGTTTCTAAAATGGAAGGTTAAGTGCACCTGATTGAAATACAAGG